>NW_012267255.1:12676813-12728554 GCF_000151885.1 Dipodomys ordii
CAAAAAGAAAAAAGCCGGAAGTGGTGCTGTGGCTCAAGTGGTAGAGCGCTAGCCTTGAGCTGAAGAGCTGAGGGACAGCGCCCAGGCCCAGAGTTTAGGCCCCATGACCGGACCCAAAAAGAAAAACAAACAAAAAATAAAAAACTTAAGCAAAACAAGTATGGTCACTAAGGATTCAGAAGATCAATCCTTGGATTTTATAAATAGGATTAAAGGGTTTTTTTCTTAGTCCTGGTTCTGAGTTGCTGAGTTTGATCATCAAAAAAATGATTGAACCCAAAGCTCTTTCAATGCATTCATTAGTGCTAAGCAATGATCTGGATTTGTCTTTGTTAACTATTTAAGAAGCAAGTGAAGGCCAGCATAATAAAGACAATCAAGAATAGTGATACATTTTTTTTTAAGTTACAAAAACAGGCCAGGCATTTTAGCATATGCCTGTAACCCCAGCACTGAGGTGAGTTTGAAGCTACCTTGACTAGGTAGAAGACCCTACCTCCAAAAAAAATTATAAAAATAATACTTGATGAATACTAGCAAGAATATGCAAATTTACAAGGATTATCCCATTTATTCTAAATAAGACCTTTCTTTTGTAAGATAGGATGCCATGATTTCTCCAGTGTCGAGATGAGGAAATGGATGTAAATAATTGCTGTATGGCAACCAAGTCTGGGTGACATTAGAGCAGGAGATGACAACCTCTTCTTTAAAGGGTCAGGTCTAAGTATTTCTAGTTTTGTGTGCTGTAGTCCATGTGTCTTCATTGCAACCACTAACTCTTCTGCTGTTTTAAGAAAGCATCCATAATGACAACCCAAATACATGGGCTTGCCTGTGTTCCAGTAAGGTCTACTTGGCAAAAGTTGGCTCACAGGAACTGGAAAGCGAGCTTAACCACCATGATTGTCATTTCTTGTAAAGAAACAGATAGGTCAATTTTCAAATAAATGCATTTGCACTGGTACAGAGAAAATTCTAGGTGACTAAAAGTGAATTAAGCTACAAAACTTATTCATTTAGTATTCATTGAACACTTATTGTTAGGATGTTAAAGATATGAAGTTTTCTGTTGGCAAAGAAAAAAAACAAAATTATTGTTTTCATATATTGTAACAGTGCTGTAGAAGGGCAATGTGATTGGAACTGAGAGAAGGTAGACAAAGGATAGTTAACTTGACCTGGGCAAGATGAGGGTTGGGGAGGGGGTGGATGCTATGGTTTGAATGTGTCTCTAGAAAACCATGTGTTGCCGGTCACTGGTGGTTCATACCTGTAATACTAGCAACTCAAGAGGCTGAGATCCAAGGGTTGCAGTTCAAAGCCAGCCCAGGCAGGATCATCCGTGAGACACTTAGCTCCAAAAAAAACAGCAGAAAACTGGAAGTGGTGCTGTGGCTCAAGTGCTAGAGCGCTCACCTTGAGCTGAAGAGTTGAGGGACAGCACCCAGGCCCAGAGTTCAAGCCCCACAACTGGCACACACACACACACACACACACACACACATTTATGTGTGGCCAACCTAATACCCAAATGTATATGCTAATGCCAATTGGAGAAGTCTTTGAGAAGTAATTAGGACTGGATGAAATCATGATGGTAGGGTTCTTACTTGAAGAAGAGAGACCTGAGCTGACACCCCTGTTCTCTCCTCATGGGGTACCCTCTGTCATGTATGATGTAAAAAGAAGGCATTCACCCCATACCACTGTCATAACTGGATTTTCCAGTCTCCAGGACTATGACCTAATTCAATATTATTATTTATAAATTATCTAGCCTGAAGTATTTTGTCATAGTTAGAGAAAATGGACCAAGATGGGGACGGTGGGCAGAATAAACCCATGTTCCTGTCCCATTTTTCAGTTCCTATCCTTCTCTCCTTGACCCCTCTGCCCCATTCTCTAAAACAGTTGTTGGATAACAGCTAGAGCATGGCTTTAGCTTGTGGTTCTGTCTACACCTGTTTCCAGCCCAGATTCTTTACAAGGTAAGTGTCTCACAGCAGGGCCTGACAAGGCCAAGAGTTAGTTTTGAAGAAATCACCAGTTTATTTTTAAGGGTTTTAATTCTTTTGAATTTTCCCTGAATCCATGGTGAATTATAACCCTTCTATATATCACCTTTATAAAAAAATAATAATAAAAGAAACCATGCTTCTTATTATCAGCTGTTCTCTATTGGCCCAAAGAAAATCAGGTCCTAGAAGGGGGCAAGTCTCTGAATGGTTCAGAAGCCTGGCTGTCTATTAGCTACAATGCTATGACCCTGATCTGAGTGATTAAGAAAGTATTTGTTGGCTGGATGCTGGTGGCTCACACCTGTAATCCTAGCTACTCAGGAGGCTGAGATCTGAGGATTGTGGTTCAAAGCCAACCCCGGCAGGAAAGTTCATGAGGCTCTTGTTTCCAATTAATCACCAGAAAATGGGAAGTGGAGCTGTGGCTCAAGTGGCAGAGTGCTGGCCTTGAGCACAAAAGCTCAGGGACAGTGTCCAGTCCCTAAGTTCAAGCCACACAACTGACAAAAAAGAAAGAAAGAAAAGAAAGGCAGAAAGAAAGAAAGAAAGAAGAAAGGAAAGAAAGAGAGAGAGAAAGAAGGAAGGAAAGAAAGGAAGGCAGAAAGGAAAAGAAAATATTTGTTAAATGTCTGAGAATCCCACTTTTTCATAAGCTCCACAAGACATTCTGATGTCCACATACCATGTTTGGAAACAGCTGGTCAGGAGGATTTCTAAATTTCCTTTTAACTTTTCCAGCCAGCTATTCTGTGTTTATTTCCATGACTACATTTACAAACATCTTACCAAGAAGGAAGGGGGGGAAAATCTAACCAGTTTTAGGGAGTTTTACCACGGTTCCTACCTTTCTATCACTGCCATATAAGGTCACTGTTTTGTTTGATAGGTTGTTGTGTGGGAGTCAACATTGTTGCCCTAATATGCAGAAGAACTATGGAGGGCTCCTCTCTAGGTAACAGAACAAAAATGTGAATCTTGGACACGTCACTCCTGCAAGCTTACTTGAGGCATACTTTACAAAGCAAAAGGTCAGCACCTGTATATAAAATGAAGCCTAGCAAAATACAAGATTCTTCCTTGCTGCCAAGTTCACAACAAGCAGAATTTGGCTTTTTTACTTTCATGTATTTATTTTTTGAATCCCTTCCTTATGTTTAACAGTAAGGCCACCAAGTGCCATATAGAAATGCTTACAAGCAAGGAAAGAAAAAGGCGGAGAAAGCATATATTAGAAAGAAAATTCTAGAGAGCAATGAGGAAAAAAATAGATGTTCAAGTGACAGAAAGTCTCCTCGTGCCTGAATCTGCTTTAAAAATTAAGTCTGTTAGTGGGTTCCAAGTTCTTTTTTGTTGATGTTAATCATGGGGCTTGAACTCAGGGCCTGGGTGCTATCCTTGAGCTTTTCTATTCAAGGCTAGTGCTCTATCACTTTGAACCACAGTGCCACCTCTGGTTTTCTGGTGGTTAATTGAAGATAAGAGTCTTACTTTCCTACCCAGGCTGGCTTCTAACCTCGATAAGCAGATCTCAGCCTCCTGAGTGGCTAACATGACAGGCCTGAGCCACCAGCACCCAACAGGTTGTGGGTTCTTTTTTTTTTTTTTTTCGTCAGTCTTGGTGCTTGGACTCTGGACCTGGGTGCTGTCCCTCAACTCTTCAGCTCAAGGCAAATGCTCTATCACATGAGCCACAGCACCACTTAAGGTTTTCTGGTGGTTTATTGTAGTTAAGAGTTTCACAGCTTTTCCTGCCTAGGCTGGCTTTGAACTTTGATCCTCAGATCTCAGCCTCCTGAGTAGCTAGGATTACAGGTGTGAGCCACCGGCGCCCGACTGTGGGTTCTTTAATACTCCAAAGACCTAGACTTTTCAGCTTCTATCCCAAATAAGATCATTTGGATAGAAGGTGAGCCACAAGGCCAGCAGGAGAATTTTAAGCCTAAAATAAAAAGGGTTGGAAGCCACCTCAGTATATCAACGTATTGTATTTGTCCCTTCAGAATTCAGGGTAGGGGACAGTGTTGGATTATACAGATGTTAATAGATGATCTGGTAAGAATACATTTAAAAGGGTATCAAGTGGGGGGGAGGTGGGAGGTTGGGAAGGGATGTGAAGGGTAAACAAAGGAGGAGGCTACAATGCTTGATAAGAAATGTACTCATTATCCTGCCCATGTAATTGTAACCCCTCTGTATAGTATTTTCACAAATAAAATAAAATTAAAGTAAAAAAATTTATAACTAGGACTTTAAAGCAATATTCCATTGCCTGTGTGAACACTATAATGTAAAAAAATGTATATAAAACTTTCTTCACTAATTTGAGTAAAACTGAATTTTATATTTTAAAAAAAGGGTATCAACTGATCATATTAAGCTATAATTGTTTATATATACAATTGATTTTTAGACTTTAAAATAAGTGGACTGTTAGAAATCCTCAAATCTCAATTTTCCATTGTCACTAGAGTTCTGGGTAGGGATACAGGTGGATATAGTTCAATGATAGAATGCTAGCTTAGCACGCACAAATTCCTAAAGTTATTATCAACAGTATGAAGAAAGGAAGAAAAGAAAGAAGGAAGAAAGGGGAGGGAAGGAAGAAAAGAAGACAGAAAGAATGGGAAAGGCCCTCATACTGTATACTGTCATATTGTGTTTTGTTAGATTTCTTTTTGGTATTATTTGTCACCCTGTTTGTAAGTGTTGTGAAGAATCAGCCAACTTAACCTAATACCAATGACAAATACTCGTGTCTTAGAATTAACTGGCCAGTGGGTTTAACTACCATAGCTATGACCCCAAGTGTTGCTGAGGCCTTTACAAATACTGAACATGAGAACAGGCATGCTTTCAATCACAGCAGGAATGTTCCCAATTAGTACACTGGCTTTGGAGGACACTGTGCTTTTTCTTCTTAGTTTGGAATGTGTTTTTATTCTAACATTTGAATGCAGATGTTACTAAAATTATGGGAATTCAGCTGGACTTTCAATAAAGTAATGTTGCTATTCTGGAAAGCTCTAGCTCCAAGGAAATGGGAAAGTCAGGCCAACTTCTCCTCGAAGATGAGTTGAATATGCAGAAGGAAGGAACGATGTCACAAAGCAACTGAAAGGCAGATTTGTCATGGATTCGGGTAATCAACATTTGGCTGTGTTGAATGAGACAGTTTCAACCTTGCTTTCTTCCTCAGATCATGCTCCCCTCCCCACCAAAAAAAAGGAAGGAAGGAAGGAAGAAAGAAAAAAGGCAAAGGCCCACTTGACTAGTATTTTCAACATGTTACATTTTAAATACTAAGTATTTTTGTAGGCAGTAGGTAGATCAGCCTCAGTATTTTATTCTGGGCTTTTAAAAAATACTGTTTTGATATTAATATAGAATATTAATATAGACAAAAGTAGAGATTATGTTCCCCCAAATCTGTATAGGAAGAAGGATCATTCAGTTGTAGCCAACTGAAAAGCAGTTGATCTTTTCAATTTTTTCTCTTTCCTTTTCTCTGTAATATTTTCCTGCGTCTCTATCCTAGTTAATTTTCTTCCCCTAATGGAACTGGCCTGACCTGGGTGGAAGAAAGTAAGGGAAAAAGACAGACAGCTGATTTGCCTTGCCCTAAGTTCCCTACTGGAGGGAAATAGATTGATAAGATCTATTCTTCTCCACCAATTGCTGATGGGTGTCCTTCTTGAAGGAAAAGCAATTCAAAGTCTCAGCAGCAAAGGGGATATGCAGTTTTGGGGAAAGAAACACATCTTGGTAACTCTAGAACCTCTATGAACTTCATCTGTACATTGGCCAGACAATAAAACTAGACTGAAGACATTCCCAGGCATAATTCTGCTGTTTGCACAAAGTCACCAGATTGTTTGAGATTCATTTAAGCACACACACCACACACCACACCACACCACACACACACACACACACACACACACACACACACACAATTAGAGGGACAGGTTAGAAACTTCTCCCTTTTAAAAGGGTGAGGCATTGAACTATTGAATGAATAAAATCCCCAAAGGATCTTTAAAAACCATGTCCAAACCTTTTTTTTTTTTACAAGGAAGAAAAATGTATGTTGGATAATTTAGTGCTTTCCCACCCACCCAAGGTTACACAGCTAAGAACATTCCCAACAAATCAAAGATTAAAATCCATACCTTGTACACATGCATGCACGCATGTTTCTCACCAGAACTAGGGAAGAGATGTCCTGAGAGACATTCTGAAACTCATTAAACAATTAACCTAATGGAGACTGAAGTTGAAGGTGTCTGAATTGGTTATTAAATTTATTAAACCAACTCTACTGAGGACCCTCGAGGCCTCTTTACATTAAAGTATTTAAAGCCATATAAAAGCTTTAATTACTAAGTATGTTTGCCAGTCTGGAAAGATGAGTTTCGAACTAACTGAGCTGTCAATCGATACAAGCAAATGCCCTAAGCATCAGGCCTACTTGCCTGCTACAACTACATCATTTTTCTGGGCAATGGGGAAAGGGAAGGGAAGAGGACTGTATTCGAGTGTGTTGGCTACATGCACAAACGTGATCTCAGCAACGTTTAGGGGAAATACTTCTGATGCATAGGAAAAAAAGTTAGTGGTCATATTAAATCAACATAGGGACTGACAAATTGTCACTGAATCCCTTTAGTATTTGTCATGAGTTGAAGACAATAGTGTCCCACTTTCTCGCTTCTCTGATTACTTTGGCCAGGTTTGTATTTCTCAGTGGTTGCCAGTGAACAGCTGTGAGGGAGCTGCAGATGCTGCTTCTCCAATCGTTCGGGTATTTCTGCACAGATTAGTGAGCAGCTGCTTCTAGGATGAGGCAATGCTTAACTGACCACGCAATTTCACGCCCTTTGTCTGGGTTGCACCCTCAGCCTGGAATGCCCATGCCCTTTACTCTGACTTTACTGATTAGCTTTGACTTCAAAGCCTACATCTAAATGTCATTTCTGTGAGATTTTCCTTAACCCACAAGGAGGTGGTACTAATCTCTCTTTGCCCTGTGTTCCATTGCATGTAACACATAACCTCTATTCCAGCACCTTTCAGATAGATCCAAATCACCATCTTTCAAAGTAGGATTGAGTTCCCTGAAAACAGTGTCTGCATCTTTTCCATGTCTGTGGCAGTAGGGACTGACTTGGGAATGCCTTTAGTTCTCATTGGGTAAGTATACACCATTACTTCATTGTTCTGTGAGCCCCTAAGTAAGTGTATTCGTTGATTCTCTTCTTTGCTCTAAATGTCTGTCTTAATTCTTGGGTTGCATTGCTCCTCCATTCCTGCTCCACTGCTTAGAAGGGCCTCTTGGTAAATGGAGACTTTCCCTCAGACTCTTTCTTACTATCCATCTGATAGAATTGGGAGAGAATTGCTCTTAGGGGTCATGAGTTTCCCTAATGTGGCTCCAATTTTTCTCATAGCATATTAGCTCTGACTATACTCACCATCCATTGAGTTGCCCTTGAACTTTCACAGTTCCTTGTCTTTTGCTAAAACTTGGCTCTCATTCATTCATTCATTCAATACTAATTATCTACTATACATTAGGCATACTGTATTCTGCCACAATCACCCTTCTCCTCCTGTAGAAGTTCTATCTATCCCTGATATCCTGTAATTAGATTTAATTTTACCTCTCTTTCCACCTCTTGGCATTTGTGCACACTGGTGTTTCATTTGATTTAAATTGTGTGTGTGTGTGTGGTATTTCATTTGGTGGTGGGTTTTTTGTCTGGCTTTCTTCTTCAGCAGAGGAGCAGCACCTGTAGGACAGAAGCTGTCTGTACTCTTGTCTCTTCTCCCCCACTCTACTTGGCACAGCCTTCTGCAGGTGAGTTTCCTATAGTAAAAGTCTCTTGAATTGCAAAGTGGGTCAGGGTGGAAAGGTTGAGGGCTCTTCAGGTTCTTACATGTATCCTATTGTTAATCATTTGCAGGCAACATAAGCTGTCCATAAGAGCATGGTAGGCTTATGGAATTTACCATAAAGAAGTACAGAAGTAAACAGGTACCAGTGGCTCATACCCGTAATCCTAGCTACTCAGGAGGCTGAGATCTGAGGATCATGGTTCAAAGCCAGCCCAGGCAGGAAAGTCCATGAGACTCTTATCTCCAATTAACCACCAGAAAACCAAAATGATATTGTGGCTCAAAGTGGTAGAACACTAGCCTTGTGCTGAAGAGTTCAGGGACAGCACCCAGACCCTGAGTTCAAGCCCCATTACTGACAAAAAAAAAAAAAAGGACAGAAATGTAGTGCCACCAAGTTAAACACAAATCATGAATGTGATTTTTTTTAAATGCCATGTATGTTCACCACAAGAGAAAAAGAAACAGAAATATTTTGTACTATAGTCAGGGAGAAAAGAAGAACTTGGCATGGAGGCCCAAGCCTAGAGTCTTAACCATTTGGGAGGCTGAGATCAGGAGATTTTGATGGTATGAGGCCTGCTAGGGCAAACAAAGTTTGCAAGACTCCATTTCCACTAATAGTCAGGCATGGTGGTATGTGCCTTCCATCCCACAGGACACAGAGAGGCATAAAAAGGAGGACCCAGCCAGGTGCTGGTGGCTCAGGCTTGTAATCCTAGCTACCCAGGAGGCTGAGATCTGAGGATTGTGGTTCAAAGCCAGCTTGGGCAGGAATCTGTGAGACTTTTATCTCCAATTAATCACAGAAAAATCTGAAAGTGGCACTGTGGCTCAACTGGTAGCATACTATCCTTGAGCAAAAGTGACCAGGCCCAGAATTCAATCCCAGGACCAGCAAAGAAAAAAAAAAAAAAGGAAGAGTGAAGTCTAGGCAAGCCTGAACAGAAAGCAACAGCATATCTGGAAAATCACTAACCTCGAATCAGTGAAATAGTGGCTTACGTGGTAGAGCACCCGCTTAGTAAGAGTGAGGTAATGAGTTCAAACCCCAGTATTTCTGAAAAAAATTATATAAGTAGTTAGGGGACTCTAGGAAGAGAGGAAGTCCTTTCTGAAAAGAGAAAGGATGCCTAGAGCTTATCCTAATTATTTTATGCACATTACAAACTACTACCTAGCCCACTCACATGGCAGCCTAAGGTGGATTTATCAATTACCTTAGAAATGAAGCAAGAACAAACTAGGGGGAACCAACTGCTCTCCTCCATTCCATTCTGCCACGCCACCGCCACTATCAATCTTCCCAAAGAGGAATAATGACTTTCAGTGACTCAGATCCACTTCAACTCTTTTGAGCGTCAGGTACACATTAGGCAATGACTTACACTTGTAATCCTAGCTCTATAGGAGGTGGAGGTTAGGAGGGTTCAAGTTCAAAATCAGCCCAGGCAAAGTTACTGAGATCCCATCTCAACCAATAAAAGCTCTCAGTATGGTGATGTGACATTGTCACCCCCGCATCAATAGGAGGATCACGACTGAGGCTAGCTCAGGGATAAATGTGTCACCCTATTAAAAAAAAATCCACAATCCTGAGCATGAGTAGAGCACCTACCTAGTAAGTGTAAAACCCTGAGTTTAAATCTCAGTAGTGCTAGAAACAAACAAACAAACAAACAAAAAACCCACAGGGATAATTATGCCTCCACAAGTGACAAATATTCTATTATGAGCGTTAGTTGTAGAAATGGCTATAATATATAATTATATATAATGGATATATAGTATATAAGATATAATGACTATAATGTGCATGCATGTAAATGCATTTGTAACACATTCTCATAGATATATGTGTATGCACGTCGAAACTCTCCTTTTGAAACAAGAATGTCTAATTTTAGAAAATTGTCCAACATGACAACATGATAGGGAAGGAATCAGGGCCTTGTGTTATCATATCTCTCCCAGCAAGCCTGAGGCAGGAGGTGCACTAGAGGCTGCTTTTTTTTTTCTGGGTACAACCCAGCACTTAAAGTTAACCCCGAGATCAACACCATCAGTGAGATGAGTTACAGAGCAACCCAGAAACTCAAGAGCGTTATCAAAGCATTCGTCACTCTGGTGGTGGAGGAGAAGCTAGAAAGGAATTTCAAGAATTGCAATCACACGAAATAGTATTATCACTGGGGACTGCAGTATTTGAATGATGTGTGCAGAAGGCTTTTTCTTTGAAATGAGCTCCTCCAACAGGTACTGCTTACAAGCACTCAAGGAAAAGGGGTTCTGGATAAAATCAATTAGGGGCCAGAGAGTTGGACAGATCCTACACAGTGTAAACAGATGGAGTGGGTGAAAGTTAATTCGGAGTGATAAGTGCAAAGGTTTTGGCAGCATTACTGAAGGGGTGTGTGTTTGTGTGTGATTCTCCACTCTGGATGTGGTGGCTTAGGATTGTCTTTAGGATGAACATGCAGCCATGCAGGGCCCTGCAGCCCCCCCCACTCTCCCACCCCGTCTTCTTCAGGGCTGCACCTTTCAGGGACAATGACAGCCTGGCATATGTATGAGAAGAGAGGTGGTGCAGGGGAGTGGGAGGGAGAGCTAGAGTTCTGACCACATGTCTCTAATTGTCAAGAGACCAAGCCAGGTTCTCTGCCCTTTTGCCAGGGGCAGAGATCAAAGTCTCCCACAACTCTGCAATCCTCTTAGTAGTTCCTGATGTTGGCAGATAATCAGAATCAGCCAGAGATTTTTCAACACACAGATTCCTGGGCCCTACCATCCCCAAAGTCTGATTCAGTACATCTAGACTGTCTCTTAAAAAAAATGGCCAAGTGCAAACCAGGCACTGGTGGCTCATGCCTGTTATCCTGGCTACTCGAGGCTGAGATCTGAGGATCTTGGTCCAAAGTCAGCCCAGGCAGGAAAGTCTGTGAGACTTTTATTTCCAATTAATCACTAGAAGTGGAGCTGTGACTTAAGTGGCAAAGCACTAGCCTTGAGCAAAAAAAGCTCTGGGACAGTGCCCAGGCCCTGAGTTCAAGACCCAGGACTGCCAACAACAACAACAATGACGAAGTCTACATGTAAACTGATTGACATGATTTCCCTTTCTATGTGGCTTGTCTCTGGGCAAAAGTTAGGGCTTTAGATCTGAGTGAATCTAAATCAAATTAGACCTGGTTAATTAATCAAAGTAGGTCTAAATCACTCAAGTGTAGTTCAAATCAGTATTTTGCCCTGTGTGCCCTTGATAGTCTTAGCCCTAGTATATAGAATTTTATTTTAAAAATCAAGTTTAAATGTTTAGTAAAGACACAGACCTATACTCAGCACCCACCCCCCTTTTTATTGTAAAGATACTGTACAAAGGGATTACAGTTACACGAGTAAGGTAATGCTACATTTCTTCAAGCAATGTTACCATTTCCTTTGTTTTTCTCCTATTATCCCTTCCCTCCCCACCTTCTGTACTCCTCCTCTCCCCTCCCCCACAAAGTTGTAAAGTTCGTTTTCAACAGTGTCTTGTATGTCTCATTGTTACAATGGGTCATCCTGTATCCTTGTTTCAGCATTTTGTTATTTCCTTTCCCCTCCCCAAATTAGAAAAAAATGTATATACAAGATGCAGGGCACCAAAATCAAATAAAGTGAAATCAGGGGTCATACCATAGGGGGAAGAACATACGAAAGAAACAACAACAAGAAAATCACATAGTACATTAAAAACAGCAGCAACAAAGAAAAAAACTTCTTGTGTCCATATCTTGGGGTTCATTTTGTATAGCATCATCTTATATGGTCGTATGTACATAGCTTTTCAGCTTAATCTTAAGGAAAAAAGGTATGAAAACATTGTAAACCCTGTGGTCATCCCTGTATACTTGTTATTGTGTATATCTTAATGAGGTGAAAAACATGGCCAGCTCTCTGTTTTGCAACTAGTAAGTGACCATTAATTTGAATAGCACCTACATATCATTCTTTCTATCTTTAAAACACTACATAATCATATACCACTGTACACAACATGCTGGAATGAGGTGTAGATTACCTGGTTGCACAAATGGCCCACAGGACTGAGTGGTTTAGGGAAGTCTGGAAAAGTGCTACCATGTGACTCTCAAATGTCACTCCTGTCTTTCACTTCAAAGGGTTTCTTAAGAGATTCAGTTAGAAGATGCATAATGTATTTCAGTCTTACTGTGGTATATCTCCTATTGTATAATTATGTTTTAAGTCATTGGATCATTCACATGGTTACCAAATATTTAAAAGAACCAGAATAAATTACATCATGAAAAGAACATTCAACTCTCTACAGATAGAATTTCTTTTAGTCATTCTAAAGGAGTAGTGAAAACACAGTAAATGATTAGTCTACTTAGTTTTTGGTGATATTACTTCTGGATTGCCAGAAGTAATATTACAAGAATTTCTGTAACTCTGGACTTACAAAGTTATGTTCTTTGTTTTGACATCATCTGGCCAAAAAAAAATGGTATGTAAACTTAAGAGATAAGTGAGATGCATTTAAAAATAAATATTTCTGAAATACTAACCATAAGCTTAGGAAATTTGTGGATACTGTGAAATGATAATAGAAAGCTCTGATTCTCCTAAACTTTCTTTTATTTTCTTTTAATTTTATTGTCAAGGTGATGTACAGAGGGGTTACAGTTATATAAGGTAATAATTATATTTCTTGTCTAACTTGTTACCCCCTCCCCCATTTTTCTCCCTCCCTCCTTCAGCCCCAACGCCCCCTCTCCTAAACTTTCTTATAACATCCAAAAGATGATTGGAATGGAGACTCATCATTGTTGCTAGTGATCTAGAACAGTATGAAGCCCGGTCTTGTTTGGAAAACAGACCTTGATATAAAATAACAAAAGGTTACTTTTTTTTAATACAACCCATTTCTTCACAGATTTCTATGATTCTGGCAAAGGGTGGGAAAGGCAGAAATGGAAAAAAACCACACACATCAAGACAGCACTGGAAACATAATATAGTTAGTGGGTCTTCAAAACAGATTCAAGGAGGGAAATAATGAATGTACTTTATTCTTTAGCACTCATGCAGCTTCATTTACAGTAACTTCTTATGCCGGACATCAAAATATCTAAGTTCTAATAGAATTTAAATGAAAACAATGACCGTCTTCACACCAACTACAGTGTACATGCATTATTGCGTACATATTTTTACACTCTCATCTTATTCTTCCATGTTTAATCTTGCTAGTGTCATTTTAGAGATGATAAAATGGGGACTTGAACAGATGAGGTCATCTAGATGATTTTGTTGTTCACCCTTATTTGTTCCTCCTCCATTTGAATTCAGACGTTACCATGTGAAATGTGAGAGGAAACCGTGTGTGCTGTTTGTAGGCAGAAGCTTTGAAAGCTGTTTGATGATTGGCTATGTTTTCTCTTAGCCATGAGACCAGCAGTGTCATAGATGGGTAGGCCCTGGATTTAGACTGTGTGAAGGAAAGCCAACGTTCAATACATGATGAACATGTGGCCTGAAAGAGAAACAAAACTGGGATGTGGAAGGCTTGTGTATTTTGAGATCATTTGTTTCAGACACAAAACGTAGCCCATCCTGATCGATACACAGAAGTAAGTAAAACTGTGGTTCAAACCTGTCATTTTCATTCCTAAGCTTTTGGCATTGAGTGAAGGTGCTTGGCATAGAGTAGGCACTCTGTAAACATGAGTTGAAGAAAGGAATGCATGATGGCTGCCCAGAATTGAATATAATATTTCAGATGTCACTTGATCCACATTAGAGTTTTTGGGAAATACAAACATTCTTTTACACTGTACATCTGTTAATGAAGGCTTAGAGTACATTAGCTTTTTGTCAATCATACTTGCTTCTTTCACAGCAACAACAACAGCAAAACTATTGTCTACCTAAGTCATACAAAATAGAGAGGGAGGTGTCAGGGGTGACATAAAAATAAAACAAGAAAAAATTGTCTTGCAGCTGTTTCTGATTTCATGAGTGAGGGCCAGTCCTTCATCATCAGCTGTCATGAGACAATGAACATAGAGTTGGGAGAGTGTTTTATTGAAATCGACTCAGCGTGGAACTGGGCAGCCTTGAGTTCCAGTCATTCATTCCACAACTACATGTTGAATATCAGCAATGAGTTGCCTGCTATAATGTCTTTTGCAGACACAAATTATAGATATATTGCCCTTGGCCCCAAAGATCTCACAAGCTAGTAAGAGAAACAGAGGTGTTATAAAGTGTAATAACCTCTATAATAAAATTAAACTTCAGGAAGCTGTGAATATGGAGATAAAGAATTTGGGATGAGCCTAGGAGAGTCAAGGAAAGCTTCCTGGAGGAAGATAGTTCCTGAAAGATAAATAAGCATGGGTAGATGCTGGTGGAGAGGAGAAAAATTTCAACTTCAGTAAGTGGCTGGTGAAAAGACAGGGCCTCCAAGTCAGGGTAAAAGCATGACTTGGGGGAAGGGAGGGCAGCGAGTAGTGTGCAGTCCAGAGCAGAAAACCACAGAGGTGGGTGGCTGAAAAGCAGAAATGTGTTTCTTCCCAGTTAAGGCTGGAAGTCCCATATTAGGATGCCAGCATGGTTGGGTTCTGGTGATGAAAGTTATCTTCTTGGTTTCCAGACACTGTTTGTTTGTTTGTTTTTTAATCCGTGTGTGTGAAAGAGAGAGAGGGGGTGGGTGGGGGAAGAAGAGAGGGAGGGAGGGAAGGGGAAGGAGTGGGAGAACAAAAGGGAGAGGGAGAGAGAGGGGGGGGGAAGAGAATATTCTCCTCTTATAATCACCACCAATCCTGTTTCATTATACCACCTTTATGATCTCCTTTATCTGTAATTACCTCCTGAAAGCTTCATATGAGCTTTTGGTCACACTGATGTTAGGCCAGACATTTAATACACACTCACACACACACACACACACACACAATGGCTTAAAAGTAAGAAACAATTTGAGAAATGATTGGAAAAACAGAAAGGACAGAGGATAAAAGTGTATGGAGGATATGTTGGAAGCAAAGGAACTTATACTATTTAGAATTATTTGTACTGTATTGTTTTGTATTGTATTCTATGTGATGCTGATGTGTCTGGATTTTACCCTCAGACAGCAGAGCATTACTCAAGAGTCAGAGAAGGGAAGTAGCATAAAGGTTGTAGTTTTGAAATCATTCTTTCTGCTACTGGTATAGAAGATGAGTAGATTGGAGTCATAGAGATTGGTTAGACAGCTGTTAACAATAGCCTCCTTCTAAGAAAAAAATCATAAGGTCAGAGCTGGGTGTGGTGATGCAAAGCTACAATCTCAGTAACCAGAGCTAGTTGTGGTGATGCGAAGCTGCAATTTCAGTACTAGGGAAGCTGAGATAGGAGGATCACAAATTTGAAGCCAGCCTGGATTACATAGTGAGATCCTGTCAAGAAAGAAAGAAGGAAAGAAAGAAAGGAAGGAAGGAAGGAAGGGAGAGAGAGAGAGAAGGATGGGGGAGGGAGGGAGGGAGAGAGCTAGAAAGAGAAAAAGAAAGAAAGAGAGAGCGAAAGAGAAAGAGGGAAGGAGGGAAGGAGGGAGGGAGGAAGGGAAGGGAAGAAGGAGAAAAGAAAGGGAGGAGGGAACGAGAGAGAAAGGAAAGAAGGAAGAAAAGAAAGGAATGGAAGGAAGTGGGGAAGAAAGGAGGGAGGGAGAGAGGGAAGAAGGAAGGGAGGGAAGGAAGGAACAACAATATCAAAAGAAAAGTGGGAAGTAAGAATAGATTTCAGAACTACGGAGAGAGAAATATAATCAAGAATTTGGCAAATAAATAAGCAAGACTTACTTTGTTAGAAGTCAAAGATGATTTTAGAAGCTGGGCTTCAGTGGCTAGAAAAGTACAAGATGGAGCTATTCAATAAAGGAGTAGGGCTTGGGCTGTGAAGAAAGTGAAGAATACTAACCATTTGATTTGGAACATACTGAATTGTGAGCATTGGTTATCTTACCATTAAAAGGCTCAGCAATTGTTAGGTGCTGGTGGCTCATGTGGATAATCCTAGCTACTCAGGAAGCTGAGATCCAAGGATCTCATGATCCAAGAATCAGCCAGCCCAGGAAGAAAAATCCATGGGACTCTTATCTGAAATAAACCACCAAAAAGTTGGAAGTGGAGCATTGGCTCAAGTGGTAGAACACAGGCCTTGAGTTAAAAAAAAAAAAAAGGCTCAGGAACGAGATGTCCTGATTCAGAACTTTGGTCCTAGGACTGAGGACCATTGGTGTACAGGCTGCTCATACTAATTGACTAAGAGCTAAGTGACAAGAGCTTAAAGGAGAAGGGTGGGCTGGAGGCTGCTCCCTAGTAAAGCACTTGTCTGTCAAGTGTGGGGCTAGTTTCATCTCCAGCACCCCAACAAGCAAGAAAGAGGAAGATGAGAAGAGGAAAAGGATAAGAGCAGGACAGGAGATAATTTTATCCTAGAAGGCAAGGCCCAAGTTTTAAGAAGGAAATGAACAACAGTGATGTTTTTGAGAGATCAAACACTGAAAGTTTAATTGTATTGAGAAATTGAGAATTTATTTCTGGCAAAAGCACTAGTGGCTCACGCCTGTAATCTTAGATATCAGGAGGCTGAGATCTGAAGCCAGCCTGGACAGGAAACTCTATGAAACTCTTATTTCCAATTAACTGAAAAAAAAAAAAGCCAAAGTGGAACTGTGGCTCAAAGTAGAAAAAGCTCAGGGACAGCACCTAGGCCCAGGACTGGTTATCCTCCTCCCCTCCCCCCCCCAAAAGAAGGCAAAATGGTTCTTTTTAACTTACGCTATTTTTATTTATTTATTTTCATTTTATTTTTGTCGGTTGTGGGGCTTGAACTCTGGGCCTTGGCACTATCCTTGAGCTCAGCTCAAGGTGAGCACTCTACCCCTTGAGCCACAGTGCCACTTCCAGTTTTCTGGTGGTTTATTGGAGATAAGAGTCTCATGGACCTTCCTGCTCTGGATGGCTTTAAACCGCGCTTCTTAGATCTCATTCTCCTGAGTAGCTAGGATTCCAGGCATGAGCCACTGGCATGCCTGGCTTATACTACTTTTAAAGGTCAGGGCCTTGTGCATGTTAGACAAGCACTCTACTATTGAACTATATCCCCAGTCCTTAAAAAGCTTTATGCTATACAAGTATAGAAGAGTAAAATCATTTTTTTTTCTATTACGAAATTATGCTCATTCTAGAAAATATAAATGGCTTATTTATAGCTGCACTAAGTGTTTATGATGCTTCAATAAATCATCATGTTAGTGAGCAGCTAAATTCTCATTATTTATTCTTCTATGGAAAATCATCGATAATTCTTAATTTGTATTATGTTATATTTAGGAGCATCAGCTATGATAAACATAAGGATTATTTTGATAAAAATAGTTCTTTTGCATGTACACATTATTTCCTTGGATTTGTGCTTATAGCATTTTACACAATGCAAGCTAGGTATAATCCTTACAAAGTGTTTTTGTTTTGGCATGGTTTTACCAATGTATTCATTGTAACATTAACCAAAGAATATTGAGAGGCAAATCTCCATCTTTATGGGCAGGAACTTCTGAGATGTCCTGGTGTGGTGATAGATGCATATAATACAGTATTTCGGGGGTAGAGACAGGAGTATAACACATTCAAGTCCTAGAAAGGTTCTGTCTCAAAAAAAAAAAACAAGCAAAATAAATAAAGCAAAAAACATATAATACTATTTGTCATAAAACATCTGAGAAATAGAATAAATGTACATAATACGTTTGTTCACATATGGTTTTACATAGCTAATTGTGTAAAGCCAACTCATAACACTACATTTTTTTAAACAAAACATAAACACAAGTTTGCTGCAACTCAGCCAGTCCACAGGCTGGCTCTGGGATGGATGTAACTTGGTGTTTTCAATTGCACTGGGCGGAGGTCCGGAGCAGGAAGGAAGCCCAGATATTGCTGGAACACTTCTCTGTTGGAGCAGCAGCTAATGAGAAAGGTCACCATCACGCTTTGCTTCCGAACACTGAGTGTGTTTTGAAATTAGCACTGAACATTTCACCACAAATGCTTGGGTTTTGATCGCTCAGCTACACAAGCCTGCAGTGGTCATTTCTTTCCCCCAATCCTAAGTAGACAATCAAAGTCAACTTGGTGAGGGTTGTTTTTCTTTCCACTGTTTTGATCAGAATATGGCAGTAAAAGATAAAATGACACCCTATCAGTTCTTGGTAATTTACAAAGTTCCAATAATTAATTTATAGGAAACAGCCTTCTGATTTTTTTTTCTAGTGATTTTAATGTTATTTGTACTCTTGTCAAACTCTAGGTCAGTGTTTGAGACACCAAGCTTTCTGGACTTTGTTTTGCTAACATTTAATGCATTTGTTTAATGCATCAAGCAAATGGCATCTAAGAAAGAATTTAACTTTGTTTTTGTTTTTTTTTTTTTTGCACAAACTGTTTGCTACCCAAATGCCGTCAGCTTCTGAAGACCTCCTTTCAGTAAGAGTTAACTTAGATGGAGCTAATTTAGAGGCAGTGCTAGTGAATCTTTCTGCCCCAATTTTACAGAGAGGGGCAGAAATCTATTAAATAAGGCAGTTTATATTTTTGGTTTTCCCCATTGGCCAGGCTGTTATATTCCCATGTCTGCTGCACGTCCCACTGTGGGAGCTAGTGTTCTCAGAATAAACTTAGGGAAAGGCTGGGTCCACCCTCTGGGGACAAGGCAGCCAGAGGAGGAAGGGGAGGGGGTAAAGGAAAAGGGAAGGGGACAGCTGGCTTCCTGTGTTTGGATGACCTTTCCTTATGTTTATCTGGAGAGACTGGGCAGTTGGTGTGAGGCTGCCATTCTGCTGGGCTTTATATGGGGATGGGACCTTTGCCTCTGCTGGTGAAGGAGATTTGGCTTTCTCTCTCTCTCTCTGTGTGTGTGTGTGTGTGTGTGTGTGTGTGTGTGTGTGTAAGTGTCAAGGTTTGCTAAGGGTGAAGGCTCAAAAAAGGAGTCTTAGGAAACATAGGGATATGGCTGTGTCTGACAGTCCCCAAGGGAAAGCCTGAAGTAAATCTTGAAGCCAGCAAAGGAATGGCCACTTGTGAGTCTGGCTTCCTGCTAAGAGATAGGCTGGAGTCTGTCTTCCTTCTAAATCCACCATTTATTTATTTGTTATTTGCTTATCACATCAGTCCTGAGGCTTGAATTCAGGGCCTTGGGCACTGTCCTTAAGCCTTTTTCCTTAAGGGGAATCCTCTACTACTTGAGTCACAGTGACATTTCTGGCTTTTTATTGGTTAATTGGAGATAAGAGACTTTCCTGCCTGCCCTGGGTTTGGATAGCTATCCTCAGATCTCAGCATCCTGGAGTAGCTAGGATGACAGGCATGAGCTACTGGCACCTGGCCCTTTATTTCTCTTTGAAACAGGATGTCACTAGGTAGCTCAGCCTACCTTGAACTTGCCAGGTACCTTGGTGTAATCTCAGAACTGAGATTACAGGTTTATATTACTTGTCTCAGCCTAATCCTCATCTTTTAGGCCGATGCCCTTCCCCTTACCTCTGAGCGTTCCGCCTATTTCTTCAGTGAGTGAGTGCATGAGTGTATGAATGAATGAATGTATGACTGCGCAGTCACTGGGAGGTGACTAGGGAACAGGCTGTGGGCTTCCTACGTTATTTACCACTTCCTGCTCTAAGGCCCTCTGAAGTTCCACTTCAAAGGAAGCAGCCAGTTAGAAGCCTCTGTTCTCACATTCCTGATGGTGAATCACTTGTTGGCTAAGACCAACTTCTCTGGTGTCCACCTTTTTTGTCTCATTTCAGAGCTGACCTCTCACTTGGCCTGCACTTCATTTCAATGTTACTTCCCCTCAAAAGCTATTCCTTCATCCTTCCCTCTCTTCCACCTGACCTCAACCCCTTTGTATACCTCCTACAAACTCTTTCCATGTTCTTCACCGGCCTTAAAGCCATGTCTTATTAGGTTCACTTGTGTGATCGTCCATCCTCTTTCTGTTTCCTCTACTCCATTACAAACTCCTTGAAGACAGGAGTAGGTGCTCACTTTCCCATCTCTGTCTCCTGGCACATCACATGAGATTGAATAAGCACTCACCAGGTGTGCGTTAATCAGTGAGCTGAGGAATGAATAAGTTACATTCAGAGGGAGAATTCATACTAGATGACTGAGTGGCATTAGGGGATACGGGCCAGAGTCCAAATACCTTATCCCAATTAGACCTTGGACATTTCAAAAGTTGGACATTCTGGAAGAAGGGAAGTGCTTAGCAAGATGTAAGTCAAATTGTCCACTTTATGTTTGAAAGCTAGCTAGCTCTCGGGGGTCCCATGAGCATCAGGTACCTGCTCTTCCAATTCTATCCCAAAATAGCAACTTCCGCCACCTTTTCAGTCATAGCTAATTGTAATGCTGTTATTATTACTACCAGCTATCCTGAGCACAGAACTCTTTAACGTTTCCCTCTTCCTCACTCCCATAGTTTAATCTCACAATACTTCTTGTTAGTTTTTTCCTTTTCATTCCCAGGAGGACCATATGATCTGGTGAATTAGTCAGGTTTCATCCTCTTACAAGTTTCAGACACCCCTTCAATTAGTTTAGGAGGAAAAGCCAGAAATACATTTCTTCCCAGAAATACATATTTCTGTATGGGAAGTTGATGGGGTCAGTTGGCTACAGACATTGCTGAGATGTTTCTCAGGACTCCATTTTCTCTTACCATCTTCCCACTCAGCTTTTATTTTATTTTTATTTAATTTTTTTTCTTTGCAGTCCTGGGGCTTGAACTCAGGGCCTGGGCACTGTCACTGAGCTTCTTTTGCTCAAGTCTACCAGTTGAGCCACCACGCTACTTCTGGCTTTTTCTGTGTATGTGATACCGGGGAATGGAACTCAGGGCTTCATGCATGCTAGCACTCTACCACTAGCGAGAAGTCTGGCCACACCCACATGTGACCCTTCCCCAGCCAGTCACTGTTAGGGATGGGTGGGACTCAAGACTCTTATTGGTCTGGCTGGAAGAACATGCTTACCATTGTTACCTTTAAATGAGGAGTTGTACTCATCACAGAAAGAATACCTCAATAAAAGAGGAACTAGGGGTGGGAGTGCAGCTAAATGATGATGTATATGTGTTAGTATGCTCAAGGTACAAGAGGTTCAAGCCCCAACAAGATGAAGAAGGGGCAGGAGGAGGAGGGTAAGGAGAAGATGGGAAAGGTGAAAAAGAGTAAACAATGGAATGAATGTCTTCCTGAGATGGTTTCCCTGTTCCAGGCACAGAGGCTCTTAGTCTATCCTAGGAGGGGGATGAGAATGTGGATTGGAAGCAGTTTATTTCCAAATTCTAACAATTTCTCTAGGCAGCTATGTTATTTTGGACAAGTTACTGTCTCTAAGTCCAATTTCTCATGATAAAACAGTGACAGAAGACATTCAAAGGAATATTAAGCCTTAAGTGGGAAGGAAACTCCTGCACATGCTAATACATAGATAAACCTTGAAGACAGGCTAAGTGAAAGAACACAGTCACCGAAACATAAATACAACTTACGCAAAGTAGTATGAATCTACTTATGTATAGTACCTGCAGTGGTCAAATTCACAGAGACAGACAGTAAAACGGGCTGCCTGAGTAGGAGTAGGAAGAATAGGAATTTCTGTTCCAGGGTACTGAGTTTCAATTTTGCAAGGTAAAAAGAGTGCTGGAACTTGGTGACACTGATTGTTGTACTACAATGTAAAAGTAGTGGAAACTAACATGTATACCAAAAGGTTGCAAGAATATGCTGTGTATATTTTACCACCAAAAAACTCAACTCTTAGCTGGGTGCCAATGGCTCACACCTGTAATCCTAGTTCAGGAGGCTGAGATCTGAGGCTTGTTGTTCAAAGCCAGCCAGGCAGGAAAGTCTGTGAGACTCTTATCTCCATTAAAACCAGAAAACCAGAAGTGGAGCTATGGCTCAAAGTGGTAGAGCACTATCTTTGAGCAAAATGAGCCCCAGGACAGTGATCAGGCCCTAAGTTCAAGCGTTATGACAGACAACAAACAAACAAAAAATTTAAAAACCCAACTTATTTTTGTAACATTTTTTCTTTATTATTTTTTAAATCAGTTGTAGGGCTTGAACTCAGGGGTTGGTTGCTGTCCTGAGCTCTTCAGCTTAAGGCAAGCACTCTACCACTTGACCCACAGCTCTATTTCTGGTTTTTTGAGTGGTTAATTGGAATAAGAGTCTCATGGGCCTTCCTGCCTGGGCTGGCTTTGAACCATGATTCTCAGATCTCAGTCTCCTGGGTAGCTAGGATTACAGGCATGAGCCACAGACACCCAACTTTGTAACATTCTTGATGGCCATTTTAACTGGAGTGCGATGGAATCTCAATGTCATTTTTATTTGTGTTGATTCCTAGGAATGGTGAGCTGGTGAGGATGGGAGGGGATACAGAGCAGGGAGGAACCCTATTATACTTCTGGTGGGAATGCAAAATAGTACAACCTCTATGGAAGGCAGTATGGAGATTCCTCACCTCAAAAAAAAAAATAGGCCAATCCTGTGATTCACCTACACACTTTTATATATTCATCCAAAAGATTATAAGTCAGGATAAGTAAAGACACCTACACAACCATGTTTATTGCTGCATTATTCATTACAGACAAGTTAATAGAAACAGTCTAAGTGCACTCCAACCAATGAATGGATCAAGAGACTGTGGCATATATGTGTACAGTGGAATTTCATTCATCTGTTAGGAAGACTAATACTATATCATTTGCAGGGAAATGAACAGACCTGGAAAAAATTTATGTTGAGTGACTTAAGTCAGGGTCAGAGAGACAAAGGGTGCATGTTTTCTCTCATATGTGAAAGGTAGATCTCTAAAATATGCAAATATATGACAATACACACACACATACACAATAAAACTGACTAAAGCATGGTATACACAAGGATAGATTCCCATGTTATAAGTCCCTTCAACAATTAACTGATAGCTTAACAAAATGGATATCAGGAAGCAAAAACATGTTTTGTCTGAAGGGGGGGGTGGTAAAGGAATGGAGAGAGGACTGGTGGGTGAATACCGTCCTAATACTTAATATACATATGTGAAATTGGAACTAGGAAACTTGAGGGGATGGAGGAAAATGATAGAAGGTATGACACTGACTCAGACGCATTACACTCATAAATTGACTTGAAACTCTTTTGTACAAAGCTTTATAAAGATAATAGAGAAATTAAAAAGAAAACACTGATGCAAAGGTTAAATGAGACACCAGGTTTTCAGTTCTTAGTGTCTGTGAACATACTGTAAATGTTCATAAACATGAAATATTATCTCAGAACAGCCCTAAGGATTAGACATTCATATCTCCATGTTTACAGATGGTAAAATGTAAACTTGGACATTAAGTAACCAGCTCAACCCAATCCAGCTAGAAAGTGTCAGATTCAATATTGGGTCCCCAAGGTGCTATTCTCTATTATACCAAGGTACTTCCCAGCCTGATGCTTGCTACTACTACCTAATATTATAGTTGGTACTGGGATTTGGATGAGGGGCTTCTGACTTGTAACACAGAGCTCCACCACTTGAGCTGGGCTCCCAGCCTTACTCATCTAATATTTTTAAATGCTGTTTAATGTTAAATTTCTTCTTAATAAAAACTTGAGAAAATCTGTGTCTTGTCTAAGATGCTTCTTCCTGCTACACTTCTTTTTTTTTTCAATCTGCTTTTTTTTTCTTCTTGTTTTGGTTTTAGAGACAGGATCTTACTGTGAATCCCAGAGTGGCCTAGAACTCTCTATGAGCTAAGACTGGCCTCAAACTCATGGTTCTCTTATTTCGACCTCTGGAGTGCAAGAACTGTAGGCACATGCCACCACACCCAGATTCTGGTATTCTTTTTTGCTGGCTGACATCAATTGTACTTCTAGCTTCATCTCATTGTCCAAGGCCCTGCTGTAGCCTGCTTTGTGTTTTCTTACTTTTATTACTTATTTGTCTGCTTATTTATTGTATTATATTGGGAATAAAACCCCGGGCCTCTTGCCATGTACCATAAGTAGTCTACCACTGGGCTATACTCTTCCTTCCCCTTTCTTCCCCTCCCCTCCTCTTCCTTGTCACCCTTTCTTCCTTCTTCTTAGTCACTCTTTCTCTCTCTCTTCTTTCTTTCTCTTTGTCCTTTCTTCCCCTCCCTCCCTCCATCCCTCCCTCCCTCCCTCCCTCCCTCCCTCCCTCCCTCCCTCCCTCCCTCCCTCCCTCCTCCCTTCACTTCCTTCCCCTCCCTTCTTTTCTTCCCCTCCCTCCCTCCATCCCTCCCTCCCTCCCTCCATCCCTCCCTCCCTCCATCCCTCCCTCCCTTCCTTCCTTCCCTCCTTCCTTCCTTCCTTCTTGCTTTCTTGTGATGCCTACCACTGAACAATGCCCTCAGCCTTTGCTGTGTATTTTCTATGTCCAAGGCATTGTGCTGCTTGCCCTAAGGAACCAAAGCTGAAACTCGGTGGAGTTCTCAATTCCTCCATTCAGCCTCACCCACCAGTAGGGAGACATGCTCACTTCTTCCTCTTCACTGTGATAGCATTTATTATTTGATAGCAACACATATGTGCCACTTTGGTAAATGTTATTCTGTTTGGGCCTTCCCTTCCTGCACATCTAACTCGGGCTCATGGAGGAAGGGGTCATTTCTATTCATCTTTAGGTTTCCCTCAAGACAAGTTTAGTGTTTTGCACTGAGTAGTGACTTGCTAGCAATTCCTTCATGATGCTGATGTAGGAAATATGATTGTGGCAAGTCCACATAATTGTGCTTTGGATAGAAGAAAAGCATTTATTGTTTTCTTGCTTGTTAGAGAAGACACTAGAACTTTTCTTCATATTTTTAGGTCAGTTCAGGACATAATGCTTCCTGGTCAACATGGAAATGGAAAGATTGGGGTTGATTAAAACATTGATCTGCTGGTGAGTCTGTGTGAGAGGTACGTGTTGTTTTCTGATGAGGTTCTGAGCCACAGAAACAAAGTATTTATGGACCAACCAGAGATGAAGATATTCAAGAATATCTTTAAAAATATAAAAGGTCATTTCAGGTTTTCCAAACCATGTCTCTTGTACAAACACTTCATTCTCTGCCTAGGTCCTAGCAAAGGTAACTGCGTTCATAAGCTGTTTTCTCTCTTCTTTTCTTTTCTTTTCTTTTCTACTTGGTGGTACTAGAGTTTGAACTCTACCGCTTAAGCTGCGCTTCCATTCCTTTTTGCTTGATTATTTGATGTTCTTTTTTTTTTTTTGGTCGGTTATGGGTCTTGAACTCTGGGCCTGGGCACTGTCCCTGACCTCTTCAGCTCAAGGTGAGCACTGTACCACTTAAGCCACAGCACCACTTCTGGTTTTCTGGTGGTTGACTGTAGATTAGAGTCTCACAGACATTCCTGCCTGGGCTGGCTTTGAACTAAGATCCTCAGATCTCAGCCTCCTCAGTATCTAGGATTACAGGTGTGAGCCACCAGTGCCAGGCTTATGTTCTTCTTCTTTTTTTTTTTTTTCAGACAGTTATTGGTATTTTTAAACCAGGTTAACCTTACAGTGTGAGCCTCCTTCCTGTACCTCCTGTGTAGTTGAGACGACAGGGAGGCATCACCACACTGGCTTGTTTTGTTGAGATGAGAGTCTTGATCTTTTTTTCCCCCAAGTTGGACCTTAATCGAGATCCTTCTGATCTCTATCTTCCAGTTGCTGGGGTTATTATGAGCCACTTTGCCTGACCCAATTCGCCACGCTAATAACCCTGTCCTTCTGTGGATCATGTAAAGGATCTATAGAAGATATTTTGCATTTTACCTCCAGGTGGAAGGAAAACTCTGGAGGTACAGAGTTCTATGTGGCAGGAGTACAAAGCGTCAATGGAAGAGGAGAGAAAACCAGGCAGGAAGCACAGGAAAGGATTAAAAGCTAGAGCAATTCAGATGAATGATTTGGACCAATGAGCTTTAGAAAATGCTTAAGCAGAGCTGGGGGCCAGTGACTCATGCCTGTAATCCTAGCTACTCAGGAGGTTGAGATCTGAGGATCGCGGTTCAAAGCCAGACCAGGCAGGAAAGACCGTGAGACTCCTATCTCCAATAAACCACTAGAAAACCGGAAGTGGCGCTGTGGCTCAAGTGGTAGAGCGCTCGCCTTGAGCTAAAGCTGAAGGACAGCACCCAGGCCCAGAGTTCAAGCCCCATGACTGACAAAAAAAAAAAAAAAGAGAGAAAACACTTAAGCAGGGGAGCACTGTAAGTAGATGTGTGTTTATGTCCACACACACACACACACACACACACATCTATGGTGCTATTATTTGGTCTTGAACTGAGGGCCTCCCACTTTAACTTGGCTTTTACACTCCAGGCTAGGCACATTACCATTTAAGTCATGCTTCAAGTTTCAGGTTTTTGCTGGGCTTCTCTGGCTGGCTTTGAACTGCAATCCCAAGCTTCCTGAACAGCTAGGATTACATGGGAGAGCCACTACACCTGGCTAGATGTACATTTCTGAATGATCAGAGACATGACTTAACATGCTTTTAAAACCTCTTGAAGACTTTTTAAAGGATCAGATGATTGATGAGAAGGCTTGAGCCAAGAACTTGGCCATGCCAATGGTTAGGGGGATGGCACAAAGAGAGAGTTTTAGATAAAATTGATGGGGTTTGATGAAGAACAAGGGAATAAGTAGAGGTATCTGAAGTCAGAAACTGATGTGAATCTTCTTCATTTTTGTGGTGCTAGCAATCGAACCCAGGACCTTGCACATGCTAGGCCAGCACTTTTGCTACCACAAACTACATCTTTAGTCTTCGACTTGTGTGAGTCACAATTGCTGGTCTTGAACTCTTGATATTGCTGACTAATTTCAAAGAATTGAGATTAGAGGAATGTACCACTGTACTAGGTGAAATATGACTATTTCAATTGGTAGTATGTGCCAAAAATACATAGTTGCGCACGTGTGTATGTGTGTGTGTGTGTGTGTGTATACCAGTCTTGGGCTTGAACTCAGGGCCTAAGCACTGTCCCTGAGCTTCTTTTGCTCAAGGCTAGCACTCTGCCACTTGAGCCACATCTCTACTTTCACTTTATTTCTTTTTCCTGTCGGTCAGGGGGCCTGAACTCTGGGCCTGGGCTCTGTCCCTGTGCTCTTCAGCTCAAGGCTAGCGCTCTATCACTTGAGCCACAGCACCATTTCCGGCTTTTTCTGCTTATATGGTGATGAGGAATTGAACCCAGAGCCTTCTGCATGCAAGGCAAGCACTCTACCACTGAGCCACCTTCCCAGCCCCTATTCCTTCCTTCCTTTCTTCCTTTCTTCCTTCTTTCCCTCCTTCCCTCCTTCCCTCCTTCCTTCCCTCCTTCCCTCCTTCCTTCCTTCTTCCCTTCCTCCCTCTCTTCCTCCCTCCCTCCCTTCTTTCCTCCCTTCCTTCCTCTCTTTCTTTCTTTCTTTCTTTCTTTCTTTCTTTCTTTCTTTCTTTCTTTCTTTCTTTCTTTCTTTCTTTCTTTCTTTCTCTCTCTCTCTCCCTGTAGTTTATTGGAGATAAAAGTCCCATGTCTCTCTCTCTCTCTCTCTCCCTGTAGTTTATTGGAGATAAAAGTCCCATGTACTTTTCTACCCAGACTGGCTTTGAACTGCTGTCCTCAGATCTCAACCTCCTGAGTAGATAGGGGTACAGGAGTGAGCCACAGGCCCCCTTGAAGTACATTGAAAGTTCATGTTTAGTTTTACTATGTCACCTCAAGGTTCAGGGAATTGTGTTGGTTGACTCATAAATAGACACATTGAATATTATGCTTGCTGGCATCTCTTAGAAAACAGCCAGCCCACCTGACCACATGCTGGATCAGTGCATCTAGATTGGAAAAATGACTGGTTTAGGATAGGATGGGTCCAGCTTCCCAGGGCTGGAGGGAATACAGAGCATGCTCTGAACACTGATGGGAACAATGCATGTAAAAGACCAATTCTGCTGGACCAGACCAGTTCACACCCTACTTCCCTGATTATCAGGGGGAATACTTAGCTTCTCTGCGTCTTTCCCCAGCAATCAGAGAATCATGAGGGGACCAGGCAGCATCTGGAGTCCGGGAAGCCCCAGAGAAAAGCAAACCTTCAGTTATTTCACAGAATTGACAGACATCTGTCCTGCTGCAGCCTGGCTTCACAGAGTAGGAACATAGAAAGAGTTTGGCTTATAACCCACGGATTCACCCTGGTGATCATCTTCTTCCCATTTCCTTAATTATACTTGCCTGGGAAGAAACCACAGCAAGCCAGCAGGAAATTTGAAACATTAATAGGCTGTTAGGTTTCACCTGAATTGTAGTTCTTCAATTTCCTAACTCATAATTTGATTTCAGATTCCATTTCATTAAAGATGGCAGCAATTTCCTCCTCTCCATGAAGACTGAGGTTGTGGTGTCTTTACAATTTGAGAAATAAACTGTGCATTGGACCTGCAAAGAAATATTTAGAGGTCATAACCTGGAAATAATATTTGAATTTTCCCATGCTCTAGCAAATTTCTCAACTGCCAAATGGAAATGCCCCAACATTTCCAGATTCCCCCCCGAGAATGCAATGGAGAAGGCTGAGTTCCAAAGAAAGAGAATGCTAGAGGGAAATGTGCACAAGAAAACCAGGGCTTTGCACCAAACCATGCACTCCTGTCACAAGAAAAATATCTGTTATGAGTATGGATGTGTAATAAATTATTTACACAATACAAAGGGCAGTTGTAATTTAGCTTTTTTGCCTACAAGTTAGATAGTTCATTTGATGCAAATGTTTAAAAGAACAACAGGATACACAAGTTTTATTCAAGTCTTGTTTGATGAAAACCATTAATTATTCTAACTATGCTGAAAGGAAGACAAAAAAAACTAAAGGTATCTCCATTGTGTGTGTACTTCTCTTACTTTGGGAGCTTGTTTTACCAGATCTATCAGAGTATGAGTTCAGTGAAAGCATTCTTTGGACCTACTTCTGAACAGCTGAGCACTGAAGAAGAAAATCACCCCAAGCTAGGCACATAGCTCACACCTGTAATCCTAACCACTTTGAAGGTAAGAAACAGAAGGATCAGGGTTGAGATCAGCCCAGGCAGAACAGTTGCAAGACCCCTTCACAACTACTAGTTAGGTACAGTAACACATTATCTATCATCCTAATTAAGCAAGAGGCTGAAATCAGGAAGATCCTGGTTCTAGGCCAGCTCAAATAGAAAAGTCTATGAGACTTTCAATGGAAGAAACATCATGCGATGGTATGGGTCATCCCAGATACAGCGGAATGCACAATAAAAAGCAAGAAAGAAAAGGAAGATCAATATCCAAGTGCATAAAAGTGAAACTCTCTCACAAAAACCAGTGCAAAAAAGGACTGAAGGAATAACTCAGTAGTAGAGCATCTGCCTAACAATCACAAGGCCCTAAATTCAAACTCTAGTACTACACACACAAAAATTATTCCAATTGCAACCTCCATACTGCAGGACCATCTCATAATCTAGCTTTACCCACCCCCCTCAACAGCTGTGTACCTTTACTGTCTTCAAATATCAGATCTGTTCGTTATTTCATTCTAAATACACGAGCTTGGTTAATATTACACACAATAAACCTAAGCAAATTATAGTGGAAAATAAAGTTAGAAATATTATCTAGAAAGGTGAGTATATAAGACTAACCAAGAACATGGGAAAAACAAGAACAACAGGGGTAAGGCACTGACTTACTCATTATCAAACAAACGATAAAGCTACTGTAGTTACATAATACGGAAACTATAGAACAGATGCTACATCAGTGGCACAGATCAGAGACCAGCTACAAGAGTAAAATAAGATAAAGACAACATTCAAATAGTGAGAAAGGAAGCCAGATACCGGTAGCTCATGCCTGCAATCCTAGCTACTCAGGAGGCTGCAATCTGAGGATCACAGTTCAAAGCCAGCCCAAGCAGGAAAGTCCATGAGACTCTCATCTCCAATAAACTACTAAGAAAAATCTGGAAGTGGTGCTAGGGCTCAAGTGGTAGAGCACTAGCTTTGAGAACAAAGTGGCTAGGGACAGTGCTGAGGCCCTGAGTTCCAGCCCCAGGACTGGCAAAACAAACAACAAAACAGTGAGGAAGGATAGAAAATTTGTAGATGATATTGGAAAAATGGATTCTCCATTTGGAAAGAAATAAAGTTATAATTCTTCTTCTTACAAATGCAGAAAAGTTAGAGTAAAAAGTTGCATGTTGAATATAAAACAAAATTATAAAAGTACTAAATGGAAATATAAGAGAATGGTTGTCATTTTCATAGTGGGGGATACCTTATACAGCAAAGTTAACCCATGACCCTTTTCTAGGCAGTTCTATCTGGCATGGCACTGACACCAAGGCTTTCTACTCCCTGTAATAGCCGTAGCCGTAAGTGGTACTCAAGAGCTGACGTGACTCACTGTGCAATTCCTCTTCAGGTATCTTTGTACCTTTAAGGGGTTCCACGGAGCTTGGCACCTGCATGTGCTCCAGGTTTATTCATTTGACTTGACAACTCCAATTAAGTTTGATGATTTAGAATCCTGGGGAATATTGATGTGAGTCATCCATACTTAATATCCAAATGGAAATAATCCTTCATTTCTAAAATATTTCCAAATAAGTTATTTGGAGACTCTCCCACCCAAACCCAAACAACACTAGAACGTTGGGAAGGGAAAGGTAGTATTAGCTACGCAGCAGTAGTCATGTTAGCAGTTTACCAACGCCCCACCCCTGCTGCACCATAGACATTAAGCAGCTTCCACAGGAGAAAATTGAAGAACTAAAATTCCGATGAAACGTAACAGTCTATTGATGTTTCAAATTGCCCGTTAGCTTATTATGCTCTCCTTTAATCAGGAAGCAGAGTTAAAGAAGATGGTCTATGCATATCTTGGTCTAGGTCTCTTTCAATTAAGTCATGCTGTCTCTAATTATAATTTGGTACAAAAAAAAAAAGCCAGGTAGAGCTTTGGGGGATTACATTCCTTAATTCTACAGAAACAGTGTCTAGGAAAATAGGATTCAAAACTAATGTTGGGGGCTGGGAATGTGGCTTAGTGGTAGAGTACTTGCCTAGCATGCATGGAGCCCTGGGTTCCATTCCTCAGCACCACATAAACAGAAAAGGTAGGAAGTGGTGCTGTGGCTCAAGTGATAGAGTGCTAGCCTTGAGCAAAAGAAGCTCAGGGACATTGCCCAGGCTCTGAGTTCAAGCCCCAGGACTGGCAAAACAAAAACCCCACAAAAAAAACAAACAAACAAATATCTGCTTGTGGACATTAAGTCTCTTTGTATAATTACTTTAAAACAAGTCGTTTAAGGATACAGGTGGACCTGTTGCAACAATGAGAAGCACAAGTTGTCATGTCCAAAATGAGCTTTATAACGTAGGTGGGGGGGGAGGGGATTGGGGTTGGGATTGGGATTGGGATTGGGAGGGGGGAGGCTGGGAAGGGATGTGAAGGGTAAACAAAGGAGGAGGATGCAATGCTTGGTAAGAAATGTATGCATTATCCTGCCCATGTAATTGTAACCCCTCTGTACAGTATGTTCACAAATAAAATAAAATTAAATTTAAAAAAAGAATTTTAAAAAAAGAACAAACTAATGTCTAAGGTCTACTTTTTTATACAAACAGATGATACACAAGCAGGCTATCAATACCCAAGCTGAGTCTTGGCATCCATCATTTTTCTTTGTTTTCAGGCACCATTTCCAATCCTTCTGAGCTCACCTTTCACTGCAGCTATTGCTGCAGGAAGCCATGTTGAGCCAGTTCACATGTGTCATGTGATGTACAATGCCTCAACCTGCCTTCTACCTCCCACCTCTACTTAAGGCCTCATGTATGTGCACCCCTGAAGAGAGGAAACCATTACTGCCCCTGAATCACCCCTCATCTTTGGGAAGGGCAACCTGTGGATAAACTGTGCCCTGGGTGGGAAGTTCTGATACATTTCACTTAAGGATCTTCAGAAAGTTGTGTGGGATTGAGTTTTCAGCTGCCCACAGCAACTTACCTTCTTTGCCTGTTTCTCTCCTCCACATTACCAAATCAGGGGAAGGGAGGTCTGAGTTGAGGGGTTAAGTGAGGTTAAGCACTTTCTTTTGAAGGAGGAATATTATGCTGAACATTCTCACTTTTGTTTTACCTGCCAGGCAATCTTATTTTATTGTCACACTTCTGTTAGGAAAGGAAACTGAGGCTAGGGTCAAAAAAGCTAGAGAAAAAAGAGAATCAGGACTCCACACAGCTCCTGTGAGGAGAGGTCAGCGCCTGCTTTGTTGTAACACAGCTGCCTCCTCTCCAAATATTTGCAGAGGGCTTTGATCTCCGAGCTAGTGCAATGGAAAGCTCTCTTCCTTGCTTATCAGTGCTCTTCCATAACGTGCACAGCTGTTCCAAACCCATCTGTGCTTTTTCCAGCCTCACACACACCACTCATAGGTGATTTTGTTGTTGTGGTTGTTGATGATGATGATGCTATGAAGTGGTACAAAAGAATAGAGCAGTAACTACAGAGAAGAATTTAGTAAGAGTTGAAGAGACCCTTCCCATGCTTGCAATTTAATTGGGGAAATGTACACATGAAGCTCAGAAAGTACAAAACACAACTGCCTGGGGAGGGATGAAGCCTTTATTAGGCAGCAAAACTTAGGTAAAAAATACCCAGGGGTCTTGCCCTGGTGGTTCATGCCTGTAATCCTAGCAGCTCAGGAGGCTGAGATCTGAGGGTTGTAGTTTGAAGCCAGCTCCAGCAGTAAAGTCTATGAGACTCTTATCTTCAATTAACCATCAAAAAGCCAGAAGTGGAGCCATGGCTTAAATGGTAGAACACTAGTCTTGAGTGGAAAAAGCTAAGGGATAGTGCTCCAGGCTCTGAGTTCAAGTCTCAGAACCCACCCCACCCAGCACAAGAATAAATAAATAAGTAAATAAGTAAGTAATTTTAACCAAAGACACAGGGAATTCTTTTGACAAAGAGTTAGCAGGAAGAAACAGTGAAGAGATACAAGATTCTCAGTTTACCAGTGAGGGGGGAAGGAAGGCAGGGTGAGCAGGATGGAAGACTATGGACACACCCACCTATACCAGCCAATGTAGTCTCATAGAAGTCTACAGGTACCACCCTTTCAAAGAAATGTGCCCGAGCATGCTCATTAGAAAACAACCAAGTTGTTTAGAAAAGACATTTATTTTTTTACATTTATTTAGTTATTTATTTTTGGGGTCCGGTCGTGGGGCCTGAACTCTGGGCCTGTGCGCTGTCCTTCAGCTCTTCAGCTCAAGGCTGGCGCTCTATCTCTTGAGCGACAGTGCCGTTTCCGGCTTTTTTCTTTTTGCTTATGTGGTGCTAAGGAATCGAACCCAGGGCCTCATGTATACAAGGCAAGTGCTCTAACACTGAGCCACCTTCCCAGCCCTAGAAAAGACATTTATAAAAAACGTTTTTCATGTAGGACTACTGAAGGTATTTAATCTTTTTAGGATTAACCATAAAAAAAGACTTAAGAATGCCATAATAGTGTTTTGTTTTTGTTTTTTTTTCAAATAATTGAGACTGTGATCTTTCTTTCCAGTATATACTTTTTAAAACCTCAAAGTCCTATTATATGCATAAGGCCCTGGGTTTGATCCACAGCACCACAAAAGAAAACCCTTAAAGTCAAGTCTGCTTTGACTGTGAAATCCATTGGCCACTTCTGAGTCAATTTCATTGACTTACTATCTTTGTGTCAATCTGGTTGTGCCCTTCTCCTTTTCTTCCTCTATTTTGCTGTTTGGTGCTTTTCTTTTCTTTTTCTGTTCAAGATCGGCGTTCTACCATTTGAGTCACAGCTCCATTTCCACCTTTTTGGTGGTTAATTGGAGATAAGAGTCTTATGGACTTTCCTGCCCAGGCCAGCTTCAAACTGTGATCCTCATATCTTATAGCCTTCTGAGTGGCTAGGAATATAGGCGGGAGCCACAACTTCCTGGATCCTTCTTCCTAATTTGTAAGTAGTGACTATTAGTTTTTGATTAGTTTTACACACAAAAGAAAAAAGGGAGGAAGACACAGACATGCCTCTGTTCTTTAACACTTGTTTTGTTAGATCTGGCTGAAGCATTTCCTTTGTAGGGTTTTCAGCCTCTATCTATAGCTACTCCTTTCTCCTTCCCAGGGAGCTTCATTCTTCAGTGTTGTGGAAGGAGATAGGCAGTGAACATCAGGACGATGTGTCAAGGCTGTGGATATGTTTTTGGATTAACTAAACTCAAGACTCATTGATCCCCAGAGGTTATCAGAGGTCATCAGAGGTCATCGTTAGCTTCCTAGATACCAACCAGGGATTATTCTCAATTATTGTCTTTAAAGGTGAAGTTTCCTCGCTCACTGACCTTGGCTTAGGAGCTCAACATGGAGCTGGCTGGCTTTTCTGCCTTGGCCTTTAACCACCACTTGGACTCTAGAGTCAGCCTCTCTTCCTTTTGCTGATTTTTTTTTAAACAGTCCAAGTGTTACTCAATGCTGTTTTGTCCTCCTACTCTTTTGTCACTCCCTCTAAAACTCCTGTTAATCATTACCCTTAAATAATATCAGTAGTATGAGAAAGATTTACAAACAAACAAAAAAAAAAGGCTAGGAGGACTATTTAAAGCACAAATGACATTTTCTTTTGCATTTTGATTCAGAAGATCTTGGTTTGAGCCTTGTATCAGGTTATCAGTTGGAGACCGATTTTTTTTATTTTTTTAATCATTCATTTTTTTAATGTTTTGATTATGTGACACAGAGGAATTGAACCTAGGGCCCTAGGCATGCTAGGCAAGCACTCTACTGCTAAGCCACAGTCCTAGCCAAGAGATGTGATTTTTTTAGCTTCTCTGGGCTTTGGTTTCTGAGAGAAGTGCCACTAAGTCATTATGTAATGGGAAAGAATAATAATAAATAAATAAGGGGGCTTACTTTTCTTTTTATTTCTATGTACTTGTTAAGTTTCTTGCTTTCCTGGTCCTGTGTCAAGACCCAATCACACCAGAAATACTTGATGACTTCCCATGGCATAAAATTATGTCCTTAAAGAATCTAAAAAGTTGCCAACAGTGGAATTGAGTGGAAATACTTCTGGGTCAGCCATCAATGGGAGCTCCATTTATACTCCATTTCACTTCTAGAAGAGTCTTTAGATCTTCACTGATTTCCTTCATACCAGGGCTGATGGTGTGGAGCTAATGGCAGCTGGAGCCAGAAAAGGGGACTCAGGTGGGGGTCCAAACTGATATGTCAGCATATTCATGGACAACATACTTTGGCTGAGCATTCCTTTTAGCTTCACATTAGATGAGGAGCTACTTTAGTTTAATTTTGTTTGTTGGTATCTATTGTTCTGGGCTTTGCTTTCCCCTTACAACACAAATGCATACACATTGAGAGAGAGAGGGAGAGAGAAAAAACAAATTCTACCTGTTCACGGTTGTTTCCATAAGAAACCAAGCTAGTTATTGAAAGGAGGAAATATTTTAAATCCCTCAACTGAGATTTTTTTTAACAGCTCTTGTCTAATCGTTAACACGAAAACATCCCTAAGCAGAACATTTGTCGGTTAAACCGAATCTAAAATCCACCCTTTCTCCAAAAGCCTGTTAAAAATTATACACTTGGAATTTTGTCTTAGTCTGACTCAGCTATCGAATTCCCTTTTAATATTTCCAGGGGGCAAAAAGGAGAAAAGTAGCCTTATTCCATTTAATTTAGTAACTTTAAAAACAAACAAACAACAAAACCAAAACCTGAGTGTTCAATCTGAGTTGCCACTGAAGGGAAAAGGACCAGCCAACTGGGTTTGCCTGGGGTTAAAAGGTTTCCTGGGAAAGGGAATTTTCATCACTAGGCAATGGGGCTGCCCTGGCCACTCTAGAAAGGAAACTCTTATCCAAACCATTTAGGATATGAAGGAACAGGCCCAGTGAGGTGGAAGAATTGGCCCCAGTGCCACCTAGTTAGCTAACACTGACCGAAGTGCCCAGTACCCCAGTGTCCTAAATCTTAGCTCAGACTTTCCCTGATCCATATCTTTTTTTTCCATGCCAGTAAAATACAGGCATAATTACAAAGAACTTGAGTTTGATACTGGCTGGTATTTGACTGTTTTAATTCACTTGTGAGTTTGTGCTTCCTTCAGCAGTGTATATACAAACTCAGAAGTGAGAGAAAGGGATAATACAAGTTCATTGTAAGCAGTAAACACAGGGAGGAGAAAGTTCCAAAGCCCCCCAAAAACAATGTCCATTCTATGCTCATGTTTATAGCGATGTTACCCATAATAGCTAATAATACCCATAATAGCTAACGCATGGAAGCCACTCAAGTGTCGATGGATGGATGGATGGATAAGCAAATGTGGAATGAGCTCCAGAATACTATTCGGCTTTAGAAAAGAAGAACATTTTGGTACATGCTACTTCATAAAACAACCCTGATGACATCATATACTAGTGAAATAAACCAATCATAAGGGAAATACCATATGCTTCCACATGTACATGACGTCTAAACTTCTCTTTGTATCTATCTTACAAATCTAAGCTATAAATAATCTTCGAGTATTTGATTACTCTTAAGCGGTCAAAATAATAATGACAGAAAGCAGAGGAGTGCTGGCTAGGAGCTGGAGAGACAGAGATGGAAGTGGGGATTTCATGGATGGTCAGGATGTTTGCAAAACAATGCTAATATATTTGATACCACTGAACTGCCCTCTTGAAGTGGCGGAGACAGTGGATTTTATAATAAAGGAATGAATATCTACCACTAGCTCATTGGTCCCACTGGCATAGTGCTTCTATGAAAGAATTCTGCTTATTCGCTTTGGGATGTTTAGTCAAATTAAACAACATTCTTTAGATAAGGAGTTTAGTTTGCTTTGGGAGTTAATGACCTTCCCTTTAGCTAGGGCACAGAATTTCCAGATGTGAATGGCACTCACACCTAGATGAGAACTCACTGCCTGGCACACAGTAAAGGCGCCATATACATTTTCCAATAACTAACAGCAAAAGCTAATCTTACATTGAACATTCATTTAGAGATGGGTTTACCTTGGAGCTGATGAAGCTTAAGGTTCAGAACCTCTCACTTTAACCAATTTTTTAAAGCCTAGGAAGGAGTCACATCTTCACATAAAACTTAACATCAGTAAGCTGGGAGCCAGTGATTTACACCTGTAATCCTAGCTACTCACAAGGCTGAGATCTGAGGACAGCAATTTGAGGCTTCCCTTCCCCTCTCCCTCTCCCCTCCCAACCCTAGACAGGAAAGTCCATAAGACTCTTGTGTCTAATTAGCCAGCAGAACACTGGAAATAGAGCTGTGGTTCAAGCGATAGAGAGTCAGCTTGGAGTGGAAAAGCTAAGGGAAAGCATGAGTTCAAGCTCCATGACTAGTACAAAAATAACAACAGGGGGCTGGGAAGATGGCTCAGTGGTAGAGTGCTTGCCTTGCATGCATGAGGCCCTGGGTTCGATTCCTCGGCACCACATAAGCAGAAAAGGCCGGAAGTGGTACTGTGGTTCAAGTGGTAGAGTGCTATCCTTGAGCTAAAGAGCTGAGGGACAGTGCCCAGGCCCAGAGTTCAGGCCCCACAACTGACAAAAAATAAAATAAAAATTAAAAAATAAATCACGAAAGTAAGATTATTATTTTAATTAAAGAGGACTTCTAAAAATGCACAATCTCCAGGTCATACAAAACTTGGATCTTCCCTGTACTGATTACCTTTTGACATTCTCTGCTGGTTCCTTACCATGGCTGTGTCCCAGGGCCCATGGTGGTGGCTGTGACCCCTGCCTGTCACACGAAGACCTAAGTCATTAGCCATGGCTAGGGGGAAGGAAATGCAAGGATTGGAGACCCACTCTCCAGCTTCTCTGAACACTTGGGCCAGCCAAGCCTAGCACCAGGGCATGCCAAATTAGGTGTGGGCTTGGTAAATACTATCATTTCACTGATGATGGTGGCTGGTCTTTGAAAATAACCTATGATTCTAAGAAAACATTTATTATCAAGGCTTTTTATATTTATTTTTTTGAGGGGTCCCAACCCCCATTTAGTATTTTTGCTTAGTAGCTAGAAGGTGTTACTAGGAAATAGGAGGGAATGCAAAGGGGAGGGAGAGGAGCAGAGATGTGATTGTGTGTCAAGGAGAATCTCCTCACTAAGCCTTCCAGCTTAGTGCTGTGTCTCTTGGGAAGTTCCACTGGACTTTTATCTCTCTTTGTATCTGAGCTGACCTCCTAGGACTTCGGCATTGGGGTTCCTATTTCGAGTCGGAATGCTCTACAAGTCAAAGAGCAGAAAGGAATCTTTCCTGTAAACATCCTCTGGGCCACTCCCGGAAAAGGTGAGCAGCGACTGCTGCATCCTGTCTTTATTCTGGGCTCTTGGAGCTCAGAAGTCTGAGGGCCAATAGGAAAAGGGAATTGACAGTGTCCCAGGAGTGAAAACATCCTCCCACTGAGGATGCTGTGCTCTTCCGAGTCAGATTCTCAGATTTGAAAAGCCACTTACACCCATCAAGATGTTGGGGGCAGACCTACACAGAGCCTGGCTCTGGGGAAACGCAGCTAACTGACTGGCACTCTTTCCAGGAGGCGTGGCCTGTAGTCCCAAGGCAACTCTGTTTTCTGCTCCTTCCCTGAAATTTGTTGTCCTGAGTTCTCTATTTCTGGCAATAGTGTAATTACCCCCCAGCTGGCCAAACTTGGGGTCATCTCTACCGACCCTGCCTTCCCCTCCCCAGTCTATTAATCATCAAATACCAAGGGATTTCCTTCCTGTCAGTGCCCAGATTCATCCTCTGATGGCCATTTTCTTTGTTGATACTTGGTTCCAGGTCCTTCTTGTCTTAGGTCTGGGAGTTTGCAATTGCTTCCTGGCAAGGTCCTTGATTTTAAACTTGCTCTCTTTGAGAGATAGATTTGTCCCTTAGCTGAAAAATCAGAAGCTCCAGGATCCTTTGTCTTCATAGATCCACTCCTAAGTGTAATTGATCTTATACTTGTAACTTTATATTCCTCCTTCTGCCCCATCCCTCTCCATTTTGTACTCAGCTGCCAGTAGATTTTATAGCCAACATAGCAGTACACAACTATAATCCCTGCCACTTGAAAGTCAGAAGTCAGGAGAAACAATGTTCAACACTACCTCAGGTAAAACGAAGTTATTCAGACCCCATCTCAAGCAACAGCTGGCACGCATCTGTTATCCTGGCATAAATGGGAGGATCACAGTCCAAGCTTGCCCAAGGGAAAACGTGAGAACCTATCCCCAAAATAACACAAGTAAACATGACAAGCAGAATGGGTTCAGAGGTAGAGCATCTACTTGGCAAGCTTGAAGCCCTGTGCTCAAACTCCAGTTGTAGGATCACAGCAAAACTGAGCAGAAAGTACAGAGTTCCTCTGTCCTTCTGCCCTCACCCCAGACCTTTGTGATAACTGATGACTCTGCGGTGAGATGTCATTCTCCCCAAAGCTCATAGCTTACTCCAAGAGCAATCTGTGAGAAATATTGCTCCTTTATGCCACTTTCCTGCTTTAAGCCTGTCCATTAAAGTGCTCTCCATTTCTCTCATCTACATCCACTATTGGATATTCTATGATACTTTACGATATTCTCTGTGATTTGCCCAGTTTCATTATCCAACCTTATTTGCCAAGATAGCCTTGTGTCCATACTCCAACCACAGACTCCTGTGTAGGCCATCCCCACTCATTGTGTCTGTGGCATTCTTCACACTACATCCATCCAGCATGTGAGGAAATTCAGCTACACAATGGTGTATGGCAGAGGTGAGACCTAACCTGGATGCATACTGGCCTCTGTACTGATCTTGAATGTCCACCTCACTTGGCCAGCAGAGCCTCCTGCCTGCCCTCCTACTGGCCTCAGCAGCAGCAGCAGGTTCTACTTTGGGGAACTTTAAATAAACTAGTAGGAATTTAAAAATAATTCTAAAATCCACTACAGGAGTTGCGCCCTTTCACTCTGACAAATAAGGACTTTACAAAAGGCTGAGGTGGGCTGGGCATGTTGGTTCACACCTGTAATCCTAGCATTTGTGATGTGGAGGCAGAAGGATCAGAAGTCTGAATGTAACATGGGCTACATTCATAGTTCTAGGCCATCCTGGGTTACATAACAAGATGTTGTCTTCAAAACAAACAAGTGGAAAAAAAGAAAGAAAAAAAAGGTACCCTCGTGCCACCAGTTCTTTTATTAAAGAAGAGCATCTTGACATAAATTCAGCATAAAACCCACAATAAAAAAGAATGGTCAGGAGACAGACACACAGTGAGACCAAAGGAGGATCAGAGGATCAAAAAGCTTCAATAGCTAGGTGCATACGATCATATAAAATGATGCTTATTGAAATGAACTCTAAGAAATGGAACCAAGATGGGTTTTTTTTTTGGTTGTTATTTTGCTCTTTTTTTTCCTTTGTTGCTATTTTTGTTTTCTGTACCTTTTGTCTTGTATGTTAGTTTATCTGTTTTGAGGAATGTAAGGGGAGCACAGAAATGGAAAGACCAGGAACGAACAAATGCAGCAGTGATGCTCATTAGACACAATGGTGAAAATGAACTCTACAGTTGGGGTTGGAGGGGGTAGGGAGGAAAAAGTTGGGATAAAACAAGGGAAGAGCTGACATTGTTCAAAAAAGAAATATATTCATCACTTGACTTATGCTATTGAAATCCCTTTGTACATCATCTTTATCATAACAATAAAAATAATAAGCAGGGCACCAGTGGCTCACGCCTGTAATCCTAGCTACTCGGGAGGCTGAGATCTGAGGGTCACATTTCAAAGCCAGCCCAGGCAGGAAAGTCTCTGAGACTCTTATCTCCAATGAAACACCAGAAAACCAGAAGTGGCACTGTGGCTCAAGGCATAGAGCGCTTGCCTTGAGCTGAAGAGCACAGGGACAGAGCCCAGGCCCAGAGTTCAAGCTCCATGACTGGCGAATGTAATTAATTAACTAATTAATAATGGTCAGTGCTATCAGTGCAATTCACTTAGCTTTAGAAGGCCCACTCTGGTCCCATTGTGAAGATTGTCCAAGCTAATGAAACTCCTCAGACTGGCACCTGGGCATATGGGAGCTGACACCTGCTGAGGACTTAAGCACAGGAGCACATTTTGCATTGTTGATTCTTCATTTAACATCTTGGGCACCTATGTCATTTCTTCAACTAGAAAGTAAGCTTTATGAGAAACCAGTGAAAGGACTATACCTTTAACTCCCCAGGGAGGCACATACATCCAAGAAAATGTTCCATAAATATTTGCTGAATGAATGAATCAGCCCAGATTAGGCTTTTCTAAGCCTGCTGTAACCAATAAACCCCCTTCTTAATGGAGTATGAGCGCCCTATCCCCAGGCAATTTCTTTCAACAGACTGCTTCAAAATGAATTAACTAGTACAAATTGCTTTGCTTTTGAGTGAAACCCAAAAACTTAAAAAAAAAAAGGCCTGATATGAAAAGTAAACAGTTACTTCCCCCAGGCAGTAGCAAGCCCCAGCAAAGAGACTCAAGACACAAACATAGCTTTTGTAGCTTGTCATTCAATTGACCCCAGTCCTTGTGGGTTTGGTTGGTAGTCATGGCTCTGGCGGGCCGTGGCTTGACAGGGTGTTTAGCTTTTTATTCAGTGACTTTCATCCATTTCCCTAAAGCCTCCCCCAATAAATACCCATCTTGTTTCTTTCTCTCTTCCTGGATGATAGGAAGGAAGGAAGGAAGGAAGGAAGGAAGGAAGGAAGGAAGGAAGGAAAGAGAAGGAAGGAAGGAAGAAGGAAAGAAGGAAAGAAAGAAGAAAGAAAGGAAGGAAGGAAGAAAGGAGGGAAGGAAGGAAGGAAGGAAGGAGGGAAGGAAGAAAGAAAGAAAGGAGGGAAGGAAGGAGGGAAAAAAGGAAGGAAGGAGGGAAGGATGGAGGGAAGGAGGGAAGGAAAGGGAAGGAATGGAGGGATATCAGATCTTAGTTTTAGATTCTGTAGTTGATCCACAGCAATGTGAAAAAGTGGAGTTGTTTAATTTGAATCATTTTTACTCATCTCCCCAAATCTAAATGGGCCAAAGGCACATACATCCTTTTAAAGCATCCATTGACTTTCAGTGCAGTTCCATGCAACGGCTAGGGAATGAAGATTTACCAAATGCTAACCCCTGTTCTAGATGTTGGGGTATCATAGTAAACAGAACAGATGGAAGTTTGTGCTTTCCTAAAGCTGATGCACTAACAGGACAGGAGGAAACATAAAAAACAATATGTGGCTGACCTATTGGAAGCTGACAGAGGAAATGGGAAGGAACTGGAGGAAAGAGACCTTATGATTTAAATGGGAAGATCATGGTAAGCCTGACAGAGACCCTCTTCCCTTTATTTGCCCTTGGTGCTGGAGACAATGTTGAGTGTATTTGATAGCTATCATCTTCATAAAAATCTTTATAACAGTATGTTATAGTTTACTCATGTTTATCCATAGTAATACTACAGATAACATGAAAAGGGGGACATAAAGCATTAATGTGTGTTATGGGAAATAAATTGTCTCCCCCAATTCGCTTTTTCACGAGTCTAACCCTTCCCTCCAGCTAAAGCAGGCCTTGATTTCAGCCCTTGGCCACCTAGATACCTCAGGACCTTTGTCCACTCAGCAACAGGATCATATGAGCCCTGGTTTCCTCAGAAGGAGAATCCTATCCATGACAGTGTTTTGACCATATTTCTTCCAGTCCAAGATCAATACTTCCCTCAAATTCCCCTTCATCTGTCAAATTAATTAAAAAATAACTTTATCTTGAGGAGTTCATAAAGTATCATTGTAAATCAAATTCTTAACCATCTGAATAAGTGAACACATCTTTTAATTTCTTGGATAACCCTTCATACTTTTGGGAATCTCTCTTGATGGAGTTCAAGGCACACAATTACAATTTATGGTACACTGGGGCATTTGAGAAAGTCACAGAAGTAAGACCAACACCCTTACTTTCCCCTCACCCTAAAATCACCATAAAATCTCCACACCAGAGGTGCCCAGGAAATACAGATATTGTGTCTAACTGGTGCCATGTTGGCCACATGGTGGATGATAGGAAATTGGGTTTGACTGGCACCATCTTATCTTCATGGTTTAGGCAGAGAAGTTCCACTCCCAGGTAATGGGCTTGCCTGAATTCCTAGAAGCAGAGGTGGGGATTTGGATGGTAGGTTACTGGACTTGTCAGTCCTGTGCTTCCAATTTGCCAGATTCTCCAGTTGCCCTGCTTCCTGACCTTGACCCTATTTAAGTCTGGACCAGCTCAGGTTGCCATTATGCTATGCCTCATGTCCCATGTCTCCTGCCTCTCCTCCAGTCACCGTGGCATTCCATTCAGCTCTCCATTGGAGTTGATCTGATTTGTTGATACTGCTTTTCTGTTTTTTTCTTTCCTCTCCTGCTCTCATGGCTCAGCTTCCCAACAGTGTTAAGTGTATGAGAGGAGTTGCAGGTCTTTGTAGATGCTGGCTCTCCAATAAAGACTCCCAATTCGATCTCTCAAAAAGTGGCTTCTCTGTTTTCTCAAGACTGAGATCTAGTACAACACCCACACTGTACCCCCAGAAAGGGACACCCTTATCTCTGAGGATACGAGGGTACAGATGAAAATCTGCTAAGTTCCCCAAGTTCATTACTGTCAGACCATCATTCGGCATGATTACCTATCTCTCATCAAACTTGGCAGAAAGCACACAAGTTCCTCTATGTCTTTGGCTATTTATTTCCAAATGCTCTCTTGGTGTGTAAAATTTACCTTAAGTAAATTTGCATGCTTTACTCTTGTAAATTTGTCTTTTGTTAAAGATGGTTCAGATATGAACTTAGTGTTGGGTGAGAATTCTCTTTTCTTCTTTCTACCTCAAAGATGTATTCTCACCACAATTTCCTTAGGAAATGCCATGCAAGAGAGTGTGTTAAAGTATTTGTTTAATCCTTGTCTCATTTTAAAACCCACCTTAGGTGACCTAAAAAATCCATGAAATGTAATTGAAATAAAAAGAAATAAAGCAGAGAAAAGAAAAGAAAGAGTTTAGGACAGTGTGCTAACAGCAAAAAACTAAAAAAATAAATAGGGCATTGCACAGAAATTCCAGCCCTAAGGACCAAGGGGTTACCTCGGAGACCAGAAATTTGGCTGAGAGGCAAGGAAATAAACCAGTTGTAGGATTCTCAGTGTTTTGTGAGACACAACCCAAAGTTTTGGGACCTTTGAGCTCTGAGCAGTTTCTCCATGTGGCTACAGAAGGTTCACCAATACCAAGAATATCAGTTAAAGTCATAATCAATTACATTCATGGGTTTTCACCAGCTGGCTCTTAGGGTATCACTCTAGGAGCCTTCACTTAGGGCTGAATGCTAAAGTCCTCTAAAACTCAGTGCCCCAGGAGTGAGGGCAAAATGATGTAGTTCCAATATGAAGTTTTTAATCATCTGACCTGGGATAAAACACTGAAAAGAAACAAAAGGCCTTTCTCCAGTCAAGCTAAGTTAAGTAAGAAGTGCTGTCAGGGATGAATTATCCAGCAGTCACTTAACATGTCAAAGCTCTATGTTTTGGATTGGGTACAGGTCCATGGTGAAAACCAGGATTCCTAGCCTGACTCACACCTGTAATCCTAGCTACTCAAGAGGCTGAGATCTGAGGATCGAGGTTCCAAGACAGCCCAGGCAAGAAAGTCTGTGAGACTTTTCAACTTCTCTTCGCTAAGAATCTGGAAGTGGAGTTGTGACTCAACCGGTAAAGTACCAGCCTTGAGTGAAAAAGCTAAGGGCCAGAGCTCTGGCCCAGAGTTCAAGCCCCAGTACCAGCAAGAACAACAATAACAAGACCCCCCAAATTCCTAACGAAGTCAGGTGGCTGATTTGACTGCCAGTAGGCAGAGGTTAGATTCCTTTTAGAACCCAGTCTCCTTTTGCTCTCACACAACGAATCCCCAGCTAGGGCCCGGGAGTGGGGGTGGGGATGTGGGGGTATAGGGGTGTGGGGGTGTGGAGGGGTGTTCACATGTGTAACATATATAGCAGTAATTTCCACAATCATACCACACACCTTCCACACTCATATATAAATTTAGTTTTCTTTCATCGTACTTTTCCCCCCTCCCCATTTCATGTCTCCCCATGCATGAAATCATTTTGTTATGAAATGAACGAAATCAACCTGCAGAGAAAAAGTCATTTTGGACTCATGACTTGTTGGCTTTGTGATGAACTTGACTCTTTTTCAATCGGTGTCAATCTCCTCCTATAGTTGCTTCATCCTCAAGAAATTTTTTTTTTAATACTTAGAACTTGGTGAGCTGTCAAAGTGAACTGTGCCTAAGGTATGCGTTATTCAGAGGAAGAAATGTTTCCAGCACTATTGGAAGCCTTTAAAAACTGACAACGCATTAAAAAAATCAATCCAGCAATCTTATTGTTTTAGCTGTTGCTTTGACTATTACTCATGCAGCACGAATGGGAAAATAACTGGTGATTTTTCTCTCCCTGTGGTGTTTTATGTGTGTGATTTTTTTTTAAAGACTTGTAATTTGGGATGAATGCCTGAGCAATCCACCATCTGGTGTACAAATATTTTTATAGACACGAATCCAAATTCCATAAAATCCCTGCCATGGCTCAGGTTATGTGAATCTTTTTCTCAGGCAGATTTTTTTTTTTAATGATTAAATTTAGCGATTACTCTTGAACTATGACAAATCTTAAGGTTTAACCTTGAGAAGAAATCTTGCCTGGTTGATTTATAAATTAAAAAGAAAAAAAAACAGGAAAAAAAGCCTCAGCCAGTTAATTTCAAGAGGGGGAAAAAATCACCTTTTGCTTTTTTTTTTTTTCTTTTCCTGTTAGCATGCAAAGCAGTATACAAATTGAATCAAAGTAACAACACCAGTTACCTTCATTCCTGCTGTAAGTGGCTGCTTAGGGAAGATACCTGCTGGGAAGTTCTGTGGGAATCCAGTTTCAGCCCTGGCAGGTGTAATCAGAACCTGGTGTTAAAACCAAAGCCATCAGCCCACCTCCTTGGGCAGAGGACACTTCATTGTCCAGCTCCAGGCACTGAGAGGAAGCAGAAAGACCAATTCTGAAGAGGCAAAATAAAACAAAATAGCAACCATGCTTGTATGATATCTCTTCTTGCACTTTAGGGTCAATGCAAAGTGGAATCCTCCAATACAGTATTGGTAGTTTTTGGATTTGTTTAAAAGCACAGTTTGTGGTTATAGAAAATTAAGCTTCCTCTCTTAATCTGCTGTAAACAAAATGGGAGAGTCTGCATTTTGAAGGAACTGCTAGCCATTCTCATATAAATTCGGAGTGAAGGAAACTTTTGTTTCTTTGCCTTCTTTCCTTCCTTCCTTCCTTCTTTCTCCTTCCCTTCTTTCTCCCTTCTTTCTTTCTTTCTTTCTTTCTTTCTTTCTTTCTTTCTTTCTTTCTTTCTTTCTTTCTTTCTTTCTTTCTTTCTTTCTTTCTTTCTTCTTTGCCAGTACTATAGCTTAAACTCTGGACCTGGTGTTGTCACTTGGCCTTTTCGTTCAAGGCTAATACTCTATCACTTGAGCCACAGCTCCACTTCTGGCTTTTTTTTTCTTTTCTTTTCTTTTTTGCTGACTAATTGGAGATGATTGTCCTATGGATTTTCTGTCTAGGCTGGCTTCAAATCATTATCTTAAAATCTCAGCCTCCTGAGTAGTTAAGATTACAGGTGTGAGTCACCAGTGCTGGCTGGGTGCAGGAAACTTTTTTTATCTGAAATATAAATGTCAGCAAATACACCACACAGAAAAATTGTATTTCTATGGGGCTGGGAAGGTGGCTCAGTGGTAGAACGCTTGCCTTGCATGCCTGAAGCCCTGGGTTCGATTCCTCAGCACCACATAAGCAAAAAGAAAAAAGCCGGAAGTGGCACTGTGGCTCAAGTGGTAGAGCGCTAGCCTTGAGCTGAAGAGCTGAGGGACAGCGCCCAGGCCCAGAGTTCAAGCCCCATGACCGGACCCCCAAAAAAAAAGAAAAAAGAAAAATTGGATTTCTATTGCTGTATTTATTCCTTTGCAAAACAAAAAAAGTGTAAATTGAACTACAGGGCTGTTGGGGAAGGCATTTTGATGTGGTTGGGAGTGTAAGGTTCACTCCTGGATGGCGAGCAGACTCCACTCTCCTTGCAGCAAAGTCTCCACCCAGTACCTGCGTTACCTAGGCAACTGGGACACCTGGAAGAGGTCACATCTGCATCCGCTGAAGTCACATCTGAATTTGATGTGGCCACACCTTTCTCCGCCCATACTCTAGATAAGGCCTAGACCAGGCCCAGATGCCCTCTCTCTCTCTCTGCTCTTTTCTAGCTCTTTCTCAGCTCTTTCCTTCTCTTCTTTTTCTTAGCTCTCTCTTTCCCACCTTTCCCAGACACTCTCTTTTCTAGCTCTTTTCTCTCTTTTCTAGCTATCTTCTCTCTCTTTCCCAGCTCTCTCTCTTTCCCAGCTCTCTCTCTTTCCCAGCTCTCCCAGCTCTCTTTCCCAGACCTTTCCCCACTGCGTGGAGGACCAAGATGGCCTGGTGCCAGCCAGAATGATGAATAAACCTACCCCTTACCTGAATACCACATGCGTGCTGCTGTTTTTACTCAGCTACCTCTTTTTAAAAACCTAACAAAGATACTTCTTGTTTCCAGCCAATCAATTGAATATCCATTAAAATAATTACAGCATTCAGCCTGTCCCTAGTTTTTATTTGTTTGTTTACTTGTGCCAGTCCTGGGGCTTGAACTCAGGGCCTGGACTGTTTCTGAAGAGTTTTTTGTTTGTTTTGCTCAAGGTTAGCATTTTACCATTTGAGCCACAGCTCCACTTTCAGCTTTTTGATGGTGAATTGGAGATAAGAGTCTTAAGGAGGCTGGGCACTGATGGCTCACATTTGTAATCCTAGCTACTCAGGAGGCTGAGATCTAGGGATTTCTGGTCAAAGCCAGCCCTAGCAGGAAAGTCTGTGAGACTCTTATCTCCAATTAACCACCAGAAAACAAGAAGTGGTAAGGTGGCTCAAGTGGTAGAGCGCTAGCCTTGAGCTGAAGAGCTCAGGGACAGTGCCAGGGCCCAGAGTTCAAGGCCCATGAGTCTCAAGGATTTTCCTACCAGGGTTGGCTTCAAACCACGATCCTGAGATCTCAGCCTCCAGCATAGCTACGATTACAGGCATGAGTCACTAGCACCAGGCTTGTCCCTAGTTCTTTATTGCCAAGATTGTCCTTGATGGGCTGACTTAAGATCCAGCTGTCTTGGGAAGGGCAGGAAAAAATGGACAGTCCCATTGCAGTGATGGGCCAAGTGTGGAACAGTGGACATGAAGGGCTTTCCTTGCTGAGGAAATGTAGGCGTTGGTGATAAGGCCAAATTAAAACCCCAACGTGTGGGAAAGAAACAATTAGCCAAGGCAGAGGAGCAGGAAGGAATACTGAATGAATTACAATCAGAGGAAACCAGGCAGCAACAAAAGAGAACTGGTTGGCTGGTGGGGGCCAAGAGGGGAGGTGTTGGGAGAGAAAGGCTGAGGAATGCTGACTTTCCTGGAGTTTTGTCAGGGCCTTATTGTTTGGTTGCTGTAGCTCATAATTTAACCCTTTGATATCTCAGTGTCTCACTCTAAGGTAGAGATATTTATTCATGAAGCTCTTTGAGATGGTTTCATGACTATTATGAATAGTAGATAAGAATAACTGCATAATTACTGTAGAAAAACCTGCCCTCTCCACCTCCCACCTAGGAGAAAACATGTTTAAGCTTGGATTAGCTAGCAAAATAGTCCCAGCAACAATGTCAGAAAAACACCTACCACATACATTATTAATACGTAGATGGTTTAACCAAGAAGAAAGCGCCATGAAAATGAAATGACTCTTGAAAGGAAAACATGCAAAGGTGTATAAAACTAATTTTCATGACGACTAAGATGATTAGAAAGGAAGAAATATCCTAAAGCTAAGTAGATGAATGAGAGAATAAAGATGGTTTTATGAAAATAAGAATTTGCTTTAAACAAACAAACCGGTGTGTCTACGATGCATGATGGTTGGCAAAGAGGAGATTCACTTTGAACCCCAAATTGCTATCATTATTTACCTTGGACCTTAAGAATTAATCAGTAGAAAGCTCTGGTTGATCAGCGAAGACGCTAGGCTAGAAGGATGAGCAGCTAAATCATTCTAAAAGCGGGAGAAACGGGATTAGCAAACAGAATGAAGATGCTAACTAGGATTAGAAGAGCCAGATACCATTACAAAGGCTTGATTTAGGGAACAAAGTAGATAATAGGGCAATTTAAGGATTCTTAAAAAAAAAATCCTGTGTCCTGGAAATGAATTAACCACTCAAACTAATAAATGAAGATGCATTCCTATGGAAGAAAATGACTAAGGTTACCCTGGGAAAACCAGAAGAGTTCTTTTATGAAACAATGGCACTTAACTGGAAGAAAGAAAAGGGAGAGGCGCTGAAACAATACTAGGAGTGTGTAAAAGTGAGCTGGGCCTATCAAAAGTAGACAGAGATGGAATGAGGGCCTTAGAAAAGCCAGGACAATGAAAGATTCTTCAAATAACTTCAAGTGGTTGTGGGAGAGGCAGAGCATTCTGGGGAACTTGAACATTTATTTAAAGGAGGTTTTTGTTTAGTGTATCTTAGTTTAAGTTTTTGGTCTCGCCTTCAGGAGGCCAATAAAATGTGTCAGAAATGGTAATAGCATCTAAAGAGTAATAAATTAAGGACAGGCGATTAGGAATTCCCCTTCAATAAATTGCAATCAGTCTAAAGGGGAGAGCTGCAGAGTGGAAAGAAAGGGCTAGAGATAGGGGCCCCAACTATTAAAAAGAAGAAAGACACCCCAACTAATCAGAACCTTATAAGTCTAGTCATAAAACCAATCAGGTCGAAGCAGAAAGTGGCCAGCCTTTCAACTTTTAAGAAACGTGAGCTCTTGATTCAAATCCTTGGAGAGGTGTTTACGATTTTAAGTGTTAGCCACTCTTATCGGATTTATACAGAAGGCTGAATAAAGAGCCTTGGTCGGCATCAGCGTCCTGTTCTACAGAGGACACTGGTGAACTCCTATCTTGGCCTGAGGACTGATAAGGAGGAACAGAGAGCAGATTACTGCCCACTCCTCCTGAAGTTGTAACATTCCTAAGGAGCTGACATCAATGTGGACACAAGGAACCACAAGCCAGGGCATCCAATGAGAAAGCTAGCGTCGTCCTCTCCACACCCATCGCCCAGGGTACGCAGGAGCGAGGAATTGCCATCGCTGGCTGCGCTGAAAAGAGAAGTCATCAGAGTTGAAAGAACCTACAAGGAAATCCTTGAACAGGTGATGGAATGAATGAACACGTTGCCGAGAACATACCTTGTATCTGACACAGAAAGATCCTCAGAGAAGGGCCCATAGCCAGGAATGGGACTGGAAAACCCAGGACAGGGAGAGCTTAAGTTTGGGAAGGTGAGATGTTCTTGATTGGAAGGCAGTACCACCTGGGTTGGAAGAAACACATTGTATGACCACCACAACAACAATGTCAGCACCACCCCCCACCCCGCCCGTGTGTGCTGTGGTGTTCTCATCTCAAAATTGGAATTTTAATAAATTTACCTTAAAGATGGTTCCAGGTTAAGTGAGATCATATGTGTGTACATACTTAGAAAAGTAAGAACTTTCATATTATAATCCCAGTGAAAAATTTGTAGGCAATGAGAGGATGAGGACGTACACTTTGGCTGGAGATAGATAGCACAGTGTTTGTCTAGAATGCACAGGGCCCTGTGCATTCTAGACAATTAAATTGTTTCTAGTGAGACAGAGCTTCAGGATGGTGGGGTATGGTAGAGCACAGATGCTCACCCCCTAGTGGCCAGGAGGCAGAGAGGGAAAGGGAGCAGGGACCAGATGCCCTTCAAAGGCACACCTATACCCATCCACATCCTCCTACACAGAGCTTCCATCACCTCTCAAATTAGTGCCATCACCTGGGAAGCAAACTTGAGACACAGGCACCTGGGGGGGGGTGGATGGGGGGGAGCATTTTCTATGTGAATCATAGTCATTAGTATAGTAGGATCCTGTTCATTTTGCTCTAGTTTGCTTCCCTCTCAAGAAGCAAAAAGGTAGCAGAAGCTAATTTTAGTTACCTTTACATCTTCCCAGAGTGATTCAGTGTAGTTCTTAAGACTGAAGGATCCCTACAAATACCTAATTGGATTAAACTTATGTCATATGTGAAGTGATGGACAGTTATTGCAAGGATCTTAGCAAAATTATCTATCGATTCTTTGGAAGGAAGAAACAAAACCCCAAAACATACTCAGTTAATAATAAATAATGTTGCACTAATGTTAATTTCTGCATGAATAGGGCAGAAAAAATGTGTAAGAGATGTAAAGACATTAATGTTACAGATAGAAGTAAAATAGTTCAGGAGCTGGGAAGGTGGCTCAGTGGTAGAGTGCTTGCCTTGCATGCTCGAGGCCTTGGGTTCAATTCCTCAGCACCACATAAGCAAAAAGAAAAAAGCCAGAAGTGGCGCTGTGGCTCAAGTGGTAGAGCACTAGCCTTGAGC
>NW_012267255.1:12730284-12792836 GCF_000151885.1 Dipodomys ordii
AAAAAAAAGTTATAGGAACTGAGGAATGGTAGCCAAAGGGAGAGAGAAGACAAAAGAAAAAAGAAGCATCAGCTCTGGCAAAAAAAATCCCGGTAAGACTCTTATCTTGAATACACTACTCAGAAAAGCCGGAAGTAGCACTGAGGATCAAGTGGTAAAGCTCTAGCTTTGAGCACAAAGAGGTTCAGGGACAGCACCCAATCCCCGAGTTCAAGCCCCAGGACTGGAAAAAAAAAAGCGTCAGTGAGAGTAAGATAAGTTTCTCAGGGACCCCGACAGAGGCAGGCAGTGCATGGTTAAGAATTTCCAAGTGAGCTCTAAGCACAGGATGGCTAATATTTGGTTTTAAGTAACTGACTGTGTAGCGCTATAATTTGATGTTAATCTCATCCTGTACTAAAGTATGTCTCTGTAACTAACATGGTCTCTTCCCTCTGTTCCTATATACATTCTCAAGCTCCTCTCTGTTGCCCTTTTACCCACAAGTACTAGATGGCGTCTACCACATAATCATATTATTTAATGAGATGTTAAAAAGATTCTAGAATGGATCATAAAGGCAGTTGTGAAGGCCTGTCATGTGATAAATAATAGAAGTCTGTTTCAGAGTTTTTGTCTATGCCTTGGTTCTAAACAGCCTTTCTGGATCTATTCTCTCCTGACACTGTGACTAACAATGGTCGTTCAATCTCCTCTTCTAGTTTTCATTCCTCCTGTTTACCCTCCCCTGTGACTCCTTGGCAGAGAGGAGAGGGGGAGGGGCTTCTAGGGAACTGAGCAAATTTATAGGTTAAACTTTAGGATCCATCAAAAGTGCATTTGGGCGGGGCTCTGCTCCTGTGGGTGGGACATCTAACAGGTGTGCCCTAGGAACTGAACCCAGGGAAAGCATGAGACCATGTCGGCTGACTACAAATACTTGTAAGAAATATTTTTCCTTTTTTTTTAAACACCTCTCTATTAGCATATATTAGTTGTACAGGGGATATTTTCACTCTGACATTTCCTTGATGCATTCAAATGTACCCTGATCAAATTCACTTCCTCCATCACTCTTCCTGGTCTCTTCTCCCTCTTTCTTAAACCACTTTCAACAGGTTCCATTGTTCTATTTTCATACATGCAGATAAAGTACTTGGAAAAAAAACATTTTTTGGGGGGGGGAATCTCATTCTCCCATGTTCAGCAATCATGGAAGCCTCTCTGAAAGGGCTCAAGAAGAGCCGGACAAACATACACTGGAAATGTTCTGGAAACTCTTTTGCCGAGGGCTCATGCATTCTCCTAGGAAAGGGAGGGGGTCTCCAACTGCCTGTGGGGCTGAGTTTCTTAGATTCTAAGCATTCATAATTCTCCGAGTTCAAAAAGAAAAGAGTCCAAATGCAAGACTACAAGGGACAATCTGGTGTGGGAAACATAGGAGACCCACCCAGCGGAGGGTTCTTGCCAAGAAGGAAATTAAAAATCAAGATGAGGAGCAGAGAGAGGTTAACTCTAGGTTGAAGAGAAGAAAACCATATCCTTAGAAGGGATCTCTTAAATTGTCTACGTGTCCCTGTGCCAGACAGAGCTGCTTAGACCTAAAGAATGTCAGCAATGTTCATCTTCCCACGCCACTACTCTATAATCATTAGTTTTACTACCTCTTTTTTTGCTACAAGCGATTACTTTAATTATTTTAATTAGATTGTCCATGCATGCAAGTTGTTGACAAGCACTTTTCTTTTGATGGCAAATCAATAAACAAAAGAAGGAAACGACCATCTTGGATGAAGCTAGGTAGCTTTTACTAGACAGGTCCTAGGGGGCCAAGAAGCAGCACCTACCACCCCATCCAGAAACTACCCAGCATCTATATGTCACTGCCCCTGTAGCCAACGCTATAACTTAAGAGCAATAACAGGTTTCCAGTAGGTTCCCTGGACAACACAGAACAAATACTAAAGTTGTGGATAGTCAGTTGTCAGCTTTTGTTAAGAAGTTTCCATGTTTGGCCAGGCACAGAGGGCTCCCAGCTACTCAGGAGGCTGAGATCTGAGGATCACAGTTGGAAGCTAAATGGGGCAGGAAAGTCTATGAGCTGTTTAGTTCCAATTAGCCATGAAAAAGCCAGAAGTGGAGGTGTGGCTCAGGTGGTAGAGAGCCAGCCTTGAGTGAAAAAGCTAAGGCAGACCATGACACCTTAGTTCAAGACTTCTTGTACTAGCATGTGTGTGCACACGTGAGCGCACACACACACACACACACACTCCACATACTTGCCATTTCTTTGCTATCTGGTTGGCTCCTGTTTCCTCCTCTCCCTGGTTGTTTGATCATGGAAAGTTCTCAAATTTTCAGTGTACTTATCTGAGCAAAGGTAAAAGCTCTGCATTGGTAACATTATTTTAAGAATGATGCGTGATGGTGGAAAGGTACTAAGACAAAGTCTTAGTCTTAGGTCATGCATCTTCTTCCACCTCTTCCTCCTCCAGGATGGGAAACAACAGGACAAGAGGTTTTACTAATTCACAACTCTCAAGTCACTTATGTTTGTTAAGTACACACATGCACACATGCGCACGCGCGCGCACACACCCACACACACACACATTTATGTTATATATAATTCCCAACCTCCAGGTCACTTTTTCTTTGTTTTATGTTGGTCCTGGGACTTGAACTCAGGGACCAAGTGCTGTCTCTGTTTCTGTACTCAAGGCTAGTGCTTTACCACTTGAGCCACAGTGCCACTTCTGAGTAGTTTATTGGAGATAAGAGTCTCACAGACTTTCCTGTCTGGGCTGGCTTTGAACTGTGATCCTCTGATCTCAGACTCCTGAATAGCTAGGATAACAAGTGTGAGCCACTGGTGTCTGGTATGGAAGTCACTTATTTTGTTGATATATATATATATGTATTCATTTATTCATATAAGTAAGTTTTAAAATAAAAATTTATGTAAATAAATTCACACACACACACACACACACACAAACCAATAGTAGAAACATAGTTGGAACTTTTCTTTGAACACAGCCCAGGCCACAAGAGAAGCCTTGTTCTAGATCAACCTCTCATTTGCTCAGGTGTGAACTGCTGGGAAAGATCTACAGCAGCTCCTCAGAGCCCCGCCTCCCTGAGACACAACACCTAGGCCACCATGAGTGAAGTGTAATTTAAAAATGTTGTGTTTTTTCCCATTGAACTTTTTCTTAACAAAGACTAAAAAGTTTTCTATGATTTAATCTAGAACTGAAAACAAAAACCTATGTGATCTATGTTAAACATTGAAATGTTTCCTCACAAAATGTTTGTTATTAACCTCATGAATTATGTTGTTGCAATTAAACACATACTAACTATATTCTTTTTGTATAATATTTTGTTATCTTCAGATACTTGTACAAGGAAGTTTCAACTAACATGTCTAGTTATGCGTACAATGGCATTTCTGGTATAATTTAAACAACCAAACCAAGAACTGGCCGCTGAAGTTTTCAAGAGGAGTGATATGGCACCATCTTGTGACTATTTAGGTACAATAATGAAAGAACAAACCTTCAGGCCCTTGCTTAAGGTTTCGAAAAGAATCTCACAGCACCCTCTTGTGATGTACTATGGAACTGGAAAAAAAACAACCATACAATTTTGACCAAGGCCAGACAGTTGCCTATTGTGCTAATTTAGGATACATTTGGCTGGGGTTTTCAGTTGTGGTAAAATTGACATTTTGAGTCTGATGATGCTGTGTTTTCTGGGGGCTGTTCTGTGCATCACAAGAAGTACCCCAATAGAACTCCACCAGTCAAAAATGTCTCTGGGCAGTGTCAAATGTGATTATCTATTGTAAGCTGCCTGTGTTTGGGATCTTGGGGAAACAGGAGAGAATGAAGTCGACAAAATCTCTGATGTGATGGAAGGAAGACAGACAATAAATATTGTAATGCCTTGTAGGAAATGATGGGGGACTGCTATTCTGCAGAGGGTTGTGATTGGCCTAATTATGAAATGAGCCCCCAGAGAAATGCTGCAAAGCCATCTGCTTACACATCACGCAAGCTAAGTGTGCAGCACCCACCTTACATTGATTTCTATAGAGGGAAAAGTCAATCTTGAGCATGTAAGTTTTTCCATAATTGCATTGTATGATTGTACTTGTGTGTGTGTGTGTGTGTGTGTGTGTGTGTGCGTGTGTGTGCAAGTACTAGGGATTGAGTTTAGGACCCAGGCACTGTCCCTTAGCTCTTTCTGCTCAAGGCTGACTCTCTACCACTTGAGCCACACTTCTACTTTTCTTTATTTGTTTGTTATTGGTGATCAATTTGGAGATAAGAATCTTGAAGAATTTTCTGCACAGGCTGGCTTCAAATCTTGACCCTCATATCTCAGCCTCCTGAGTAGCTAAGATTACAGACCTGAGACATGGGCACCTGGCTTGTATAACTACATCTTAAAAGGTGATTGTTGCCAGGTGCCAGTGGCTCCTACCTGTAATCCTAGCTATTCAGGAGACTGAGATCTGAGAACCACAGTTCAAGCCAGCCAGAGCAGGAAAGTCTGTGAGACTCTAATCTCCAATTAATGACCAGAACACTGGAAATGGCGCAGTGGCTCAAAGTGGTAGAGGACTCACCTTGAGCTGAAAAGCTGAGGGACAGTGCCCAGGCCCAGAGTTCAGGCCCATGACTGGACCCAAAAAAGAGGTGATTCTTGCTTTCAGGAAATCCAAAAGACTTGATCTCATCACTTCTTGACCTCCACATTGTTGTAGGGCTTAAGCTGTCAACTTAGTTTAATATTTCCCTGTTTTTCTTGTAGGGTTCTTCTCAGTTAATAATCAAACTTCCTTCTCATATATGGTACTAACTTAAAAGTTTCTATCTCCTCCTTCCAGAAACATCTCAGAGGTTTTAAGCATAGCCTCATCTCTCCCACCAATATTCTAACATGTATTTCAGAATTTCACCCCATCTCTTTTACCCTCTGCTCTTTTCCCCACTATCAGAAGGAAAACCAAACCAAACCACGAACAGTACCCTAACTCTACTTTCTGCATAATCCAGTAAGGAGAACAGAAGTTACAGTGCATTCTGGGTGACAAGTGACAGCATGCAGGTATCTGTGGAGGAATTTGGGAGCCTAGAAGAGGAACTAAGTAGGCTTCCCAGAGAAGGTTACAACTAATCTGAGATGAATGGGAGTTTCCCAGGCTAGGAGCAGAACAGACAGCATATGTAGAGTAGAGTCCTTTCCATCTTCTCTCATCACCCAGGCCACTTCTTATCTGATTGTGCCCCCCTTCCACCCACCCCACTCACATTCAATTCCTGAACTCCCCAAACCCAATCTCCGCCCTGTCCAACTCATCTAGCCCTCATCTATTGTCCTAGACCCATCCCCAGCCTTCCTGCCTCCACCTGTCCCAGAGTCTGGTAACAAATGGCCCCTGATCTACCCTAGTCCACAGCCTCCCCTCACCAAACTAATCTGACTATAAGCTGTGCCATATGGACCAGCAGTCACTTTCTCAGGCAGGCAGGCAGGCAGGGAAAGCAACACTCCTATTTTCAGCCATTCATGGAAGGCGAGCTCGGTGATGAGGAAGAAGTGTGGTGGGCAGTGGCAGGGACATGGAGGCCAGCAGCCCACAGTTTACAGGCAAGGCCTGGTCCCCAGAGGACCTAGTTCACCTCCTCCCCGCCTCCCACCTCCCCATGCCTGAACACAGGCATGATTTTTACTCGTCCCTCCCTCTCCCTTTGCCCATTCCTCATCTCCTCATCCTCCACACTCACTCCTGTTACCTAGGGCCCTCTTCTGTGCTTACTCCCACTGTGTATGCTCCCTTCCCTGTTTTCTCCACTTTTCTGGAGGCATCTCCCCAGTAGCCCTCTACAGAACAGCACTTCCTCATCGTTCCAGTAGCCCTTACTCTCAAAGAGATTACTTGGTTATTTTCTGTCTCCCCTTGGTGACAGCAGAGGCCTGGTCCATTTCACTCTCTGCTGTTTCTTCAGGGCTTGAACAATGTCCGGCACCAGCTGAATGAGGGATGGGAGAATAAGCCCCTTTCTGATCACTCTAGAATAGTGATGTTTCCCAACCAGGAGGCTTTGAAGTAGTCTTCCTTCCTCTAGGAGCTGGGATGGAGTGAGAGAGGCAGGACTCCCAATCCTCCCAGAAACATTTATGGGCTCCAAGATGGTCCCGCCCCACCCGATAGGTGGCATAAATCAGTCAGATTATGCTGAAGTTCCCTTGGCTTGGTAGCCAAGGAAAAGGAAGCTAGCTGTTTGTTCTCTGAGAGGGGATAGTGAATGTTGGTTAGAGTGCTACAGGCACTTTGTGAACAAAGGAAACTTCAACCTTGGAAGTGGAGTTGTGGCTCCAATGGTAGAGCCCCAGCCATGAGCACAAAAAAGAGGGAAAAGCCAGTGAGAGCATATGGCCTTCTACTGCTTGAGCCATAGCCCAATTCCTGGCGTCTTTATGGTTGGTTAATTGGAGCTAAGTGTCTCATGGACTTTCCTGGTCAGTCTGGCTTTAAGACTTGATCCTGGGGGGGGAGGGGGGAGGAGCAGGTAAGAGATGGGAAGGGATGGGAAGGGGAAACAAAGGAGGAGGCAACAATGCTTGATAGGAAATGTACTCATTACCTTGCCCACGTAATTGTAACCCCTCTGTACGATATTTTCACAATAAAAGAAAAGAAAAGAAAAGAAAAAATAAAAACAGAAAAAAGACTTGATCCTCAGATTTCACTCTCATGAATAGCTACGTTTATGAGCACAAACCACCTGAGCCTGGTCCCTTTATACCTGCTTAGTATAGATATTATTTAGCAATTTGAGAGGGAAAGAAACAATCACATATTCATTGGTTTCTTTATGCAGAACACCGGCTTAAGGCCTTTCTGTATCTTTCCATTTGGTTTTCTTAGCAACTCTGAGATGTAGGTATTATTATTTCCTCATTTTACAGATGCGAGAACAAGATTGCCCAGTATCACATAGTAATTAGGTAGTAACCCAGGCTGACTCAGGCCTTCTGACTTCAGAATAGCTTTAATGAACTGGAGAGACTGAGTCCAGTTTCCTGTGGCCACTTATGCCCCACTTGCCTTTCAGGTGTGACCTTTCCAGACTTCACCCACATTGCTTTCGGTCTCCTTTGGCTTCCAGCTGGGTTCAGCCTGTGGGAAGGGCATAAGCTCCAAGTATTTGTTTCCTTGGGTTTCTCTCTGGGAAGTTGCCTCTGACTGGATGTCTTTAGAACAAAGTTCATTATTCTTTTAACTGTTCCTTTCACCCTCCCTTCCTTTTGTCTTTTCAGCTGCAATAAGTAATAGTATTGGGTAATTAAACATTCCATGTCATCCTTTTAAATCACACTGTATAAATGTACCTTTGTAAGTAGGCTGTTTTTGCTTTATCCTAGTCTATCATTATTTTCCACCTGTGCATGCTTCATTTTGTGTGTGTGTGTGTGTGTGTGTGTGTGTTGGTTCTGGGGCTTGAACTCGAGGCCTGGGCACCGTCCCTTAGCTTTTTCTGCTCAAGGCTGGTGTTCTACCATTTTAACCATGCTCTCACTTCCAGCTTTTTGGTGGTTAATTAGAGATAAAAGCCTCATAGACTTTCCTACCTTGGGCTGGCTTTAAACCAGGATTCTCAGATCTCAGACTCCTGAGTAGTTAAGTAGTTAGGATTATGGGAATGAGCCTGTTGGCCATGAAGCTTGAACTCAAGGCCTGAACACTATCCCTGAGCTCTTTTTGCTCAAGCCCAGTGCTCTACCTACCACTTTGAGCCACAGTACCACTTCTTTAACAACAGTCTTGTACCACTTTCTTTATATGCTCTTTTAAGACTCCATTTTGGAAAATGTGGCCTTGATCTTCTCAAATACATGAAATCCTCCAACTCCCAACCCCTGCCCCTTTCTCTTTGGGGTGGTGATGTCCAGATTTGGTCCATTTGCAATGGCCTAGAAAATACTTGGAGAGGCTTTGCCTTGTGTTCTAGAATTGTCAATCAAATGTACCTTTTCAATTATAAGGGCTTCATTGGGTTCCCACTGTGGACTTCAGATAATCTCATGGCTTCTACCTATCTGGAATTCTTAGGCACAGTCCTCCCACTTCAAAGAACTTTTCTACCTGGCGACAGTTAAGGTGTAGAGTGGGGAAGGCCACTTCTGTTGTATAGGAACTCAATCATGAGAAAGAGAGAAGTCACATTTTGAGAGATCGAATCTGGTGTCTTATTGGAAAGCTGGTGACTGTGGGTGGACTCTTGTCACAAAGACCTGCAGCCCTTTGAGAGCAGGAGTGAAAAGAAAGAGAAGAAAAACAATACTAACAAGCCAGATCAACTCCGGTGGACAGCTGGAGTGGGGTGCAATGGTGGCTGGAGGAGAGCAAGGAGACATGAGGGATGGTATAGTGGTGTCTGAGCTGGTCCAGGCCTAAATAGGGCTAGAGTCAGAAGGCAGGGTCACAGGAAACTTGAGAATCTAAGGAGTTTGAGGCACAGGACTGACAGGTCCAGTAACCTGGATGTGTCCAAGTCCATGTCCCTGCCTCAAGGAATTTGGACATGCCTAACACTTGGAGGTGGAACTTCCCTGCCTCTACCATGAAGCCCAGATGGTAGCAGTTAGAACCAATTCCCTATCATCTACCATGTGACCAAGATGGCACTGGTTTGACCCAGTATCCTTATATCATTCCTCACTGGTTTTATGTACATGAAATCAAATAATTGATTTCTCAGTGAGAGCTGCATTGGGCCCTTAGGACCAAAACCCTAACAAAGTTACTTTACCCAAAGTTTACAAAGGAGGTTTTCCTGGGCTAGAATTGTTTTATTAGCATTAAAACAACTTAACCAGAAATCCTTTCCCAGGCCAGGCTGGGTAAGGTTTACAAATCTACGTACCACAAAGAATGTCATACAAGAAAAATCTTAGTTTCAACTGATCCAAAGTGGCCTGCCACCAGGAATCAGCTGCATGTGATGGAACCAGGTAGTGGTTCTGTCTATCTTCACCATGGTGGGGATAGTTAGGATGATGATGTAGGGTCCCTTCTAAAAGGCTGCAAGGCCAGCCTTGAACTTTTTTTTTTTTTTGGGTCCGGTCGTGGGGCCTGAACTCTGGGCCTGGGTGCTGTTCCTCAGCTCTTCAGCTCAAGGCTAGCGCTCTACCACTTGAGCCACCGCACTACTTCCGGCTTTTTTTTCTTTTTGCTTATGTGGTGCTGAGGAATCGAACCCAGGGCCTCATGCATGCAAGGCAAGCACTCTACCACTGAGCCACCTTCCCAGCCCATTTTTGAACTTCTTAACCCAAGCAGAATCTCTAAGTTGTAAGAGATGGGCTAGATCTGGGCTAGACAGTAGCAGTGTCTCCCAGACCATTTACACACCTCCTGCTGAGTTGCCTGCAAGTTCTGCTGAGATTTAAGTTAAGAAAGCATTATTAACTTAACTAGCTTGGCTAGCAGGTTGGGGCTTGACTAAAGTGAAAATTCACAATATTCTTCTGGTTGCGTTGTCTGAATACACCAGCTTTGAATTAGGGGCCCCACTGGTTTTCAATTAGGCAGTGGCCCAGGGCAATGTACCAGGGCGACAACTTTTGGTAACTAGATTTACTCCAATAAGGCTAGGATTTCCTGGGCTGACATAGAAGGCTTAAGCCAATAACCATAACACTGTTTTTCATGCCTCTTCCTTTAATCTATCCTGACTCATTTTTTTCCCAAAATAACTTTGGTCTCTTGATCTTATGGGGAGTTGATGGGCAAAGATCTATATTCTGTAACTTCTTCAAGCTGAGTTAGGGGTGTTGACCATGCCTCACCAGAGACCTAAAGCTTTACCCTATTTTACCAAGGGGTTGCCAGGATCAGATGTCATTAGGAGCAATATTTTTGCTCCAAACTAAAAATTACATACAATGTTTAACTTTTAACAACTGCACAGATTTCTCCTTGGACTACAGTTGTACAGCCTGTTTAGCACTCTAGTCTGCAGCAATATTTTCCTGGCTGCCTGGGAAAGCTAACATTTGGTTTACAATGCATAACAGCAGCCTGTGAAGGTTCCCAGACAGCCCAGTAGTAAGGACATGATTTCAGGTCCATGCCCAATTGGATACAATTTATTTTTTTCTGAACAGATGAATTTATGTGGCAAGTGCCAGACCAAAAATTTACTACCAATTAGGGCTTTGAGCAAATACTGGGGGCTGGGATTTTTGTTAATTTTAAACTATTCCTCATTGGACAACCCTAGCTTTTTGCTACTCACTATAACAGATGACTGATAGGCATCTATCTGTTACAAAGAAGACAGACATGGGCATTAGAAAGGCATGCTATGTTCTATGTCTTGTCTCTGATTACTTTTGAAGGGCCAAGCACAAGTCACTCCAGGATCTGACACCATTCCTCTCATCTGAGCAGTGCCTCTGGATACTCCATTACTGCCAGGATAATCTCTGTCCCAGGGGTTTCTTTTCCAGGATGGGAAAATGTCCCTGTTGGCTTTTCCCTTCTTGGTTAGTGGCTGTCTTGAACTCAGGGCCTGGGTGCTGTCCCTGAACTCTCCCATTCAAGGGTAGTGTTCTCTCACTTTGAGCCACAGCTCCACTTCCAGCATTTTGCTGGTTAATCAGCAATTAGAATGAGAATCTCACAGGAACTTTTCTGTCTGGGCTGGCTTTGAACTGCAGTCCTCAGATCAAATGAGTCTGTCAAATAGCCCCTTAACTACAACTGAAGCAACAAGGAGATAAATAAAAAGAGTTTCTAAGCATGGCTTATCTGGAACTTATTAAGAGTCAAAGTTACATCTGACAAACTTTTAAGAGTCATCTGTCCCTCTGTGGGTCCACCAATAATAGCTACAGAAGACCTGTAAAGGCAAAACTGAAACAGCAATTAAACAATCATTTTCTTAATTTTTAACTGGATATAGGACACTAATTGAGACCTAAGCAACTGCATTTTACTTAAGACCCCCATCTCAGTTCTGTAACTTAACTCATGGCCCACTTTAGCACCAATGCTAGGAATTTATGACAGAAAGCCATGCACAAACAATTCTTGGGGCCATAGATGGCGTCTGCTTAAGGCAGGTGTTTGCCCCTGAGTGACTTTGTCCCTGTGTGACCTAGGCCTAAGAGTTTCAGTTAAAACCATATAATGTTCCGACCATATAATGTTCTGACCAACCAATTCTTCAGAGCCCAAGGAGAAATGTGCCATGCATACTGTTGGTCCAGGTGTGACTCATAACCATTTGTGGTCAAGCTATGGACCAAGGATATTTTTCTGTAGAGGTCAACCAATCATATTTGCCCAGCTTAGCTTGCTTTAAAGTTGTTTGTTCAATACTATAAAAACTGCTGATTTTATGCTTGAGACCTCTTAGCGTCACTGGTTATGGAGTATACGGAGGACCAAGCTCGAGCTTGCAATAAACGACTCTTTGCTGTTTGCATTGATTGTGGTCTCTGGTGGTCTGTGAGTGGGCATCTGAAAATGGGGTACTTCAGATGGGGGCTCTTCCGGGATGCCCCCCCAGAAGCCCACCCAGACGCCTGATCAGTGAGTCATCTAGCTGGCCGGTAAGTAGAGTGCAGCTGCTTTATGTTAAGTGTTTTGTGCTGATTTGCAAGTAGGGTTTTGTGGCTGGCAAGAAACCTTGGCTGGGGCTGGGAAGTTGGCTCAGTGGTAGAGTGCTTGCCTTGCATGACTGAGGCCCTGGGTTCGATTCCTCAGCACCACATAAGCAAGAGTAAAAAAGCCGGTAGTGGTGCTGTGGCTCAAGTGGTAGAGCGCTAGCCTTGAGCTGAAGAGCTGAGGGACAGCGCTCAGGCCCAGAGTTCAGGCCCCACAACCGGACCCCCCCCAAAAAAAAAGAAACCTTGGCTGACGCACTATAAGGTAGCCAGCGGGGCCAGTGGGAGACGTCCCCTGGATCCCCAGTGGGGGTAAACTATCGAGGAAGGGGTTTGAGTCCCCAGATAGTTTACAGGGTAGACTGTTTTAGCGGGGGTTCGAGTCCGCAGTCTGGCACTTTTGAAGGAGTTCGAGTCCCCTGATGTGTCTGGCACTGTCCATCTAATAGCCTACAATGCACATGTTGTCCTTGTCTTGTCTGTGTTTGTCGTTTTAATTTGGCGCCTCTTTTTCCTTGTTCATTTTCAAACTGCCACTGACCACCTGCAAGTGGTCCCACCCAGTAAGAGCTTAACCTCAGGCCTTGGCACGGGGGGTCTGAGCATGGGGGAGAACCTGTCAGTCTGAGGGGACGGTCACTAGGGACTTTTTTCCCTTGCCCCAAGATGACTGGGAATTCTCCTCTGCCTTGGAATGCCCCTGGGTCAATGTTTGCAGGAATCTAAAAGAAAAATCCTCCTGAGGAAGTGGTGCTGTGGCTCAAGCAGTAGAGTGCTCGCCTTGAGCTGAAGAGTGCAGGCACAGCGCCCAAGCCCAGAGTTCAAGCCCCATGACTGACAAAAAGAAAAAGAAAAAAGAAAGAGAAAAATCCTCTGGAATGAGTAGAGGGGTTTGAGTCCCTTGGTAAGTGGATTTGAGATGTTGCCCCATTCACTGAGACCTGATTTTGTCTTTGTGGCCACGTGTCTGTCTTGTTTACTTCGGTGTGTTTTTTGTTTTCTGAGGTAGGGAAGTTCTGGGTGTGGGTGGCAGGCTCACTCAGCAGTCTCCCTGGATTCAGCTTGCTGAGTGAGAACAGTGCAGAGTTCTGGTAGGGATGAACTGGGGGCCCATTAGTCCCCAACTCAGCCTTCTGTTGTTGTCTTGTCTAGTTTTGTTTTAAAGTTGGTACCAGTTTTAAGTGTGGATCCTTGGTTTTTGTGTTTATTTGTGTTTTTGTTATTTATTTGAACATCTCTGGGGGAATAAAAGTTCTAGCCTCTGGTTGGGCTCGGTCACAGACCTGCTATGCCCCCCTCCCTGTGAGGCGTGAAAGGTTGCTGGACTAGTTTGGTTCCCTTCAAGCCTCAAGATGCATTTTCTCCTTGTGGAGGCTGCGGGCAGGGAGGGTGTAGAAGGCTGTGTGCCTGATTTGGACTTTTTCAGCTAGTCCTGACAATGTAACAATTTGTAAAGTGCTCTTGTCTAAAATTGGATAAACAAATCTGGCCAATTTAGTTTTAGGGGACCCCCTCCCCCAGCCCTCCTCCCACAGAAGGGTTTCAAAAGACTAATTAGTGAATTGCCTTGTTAAACAAGCAAGCTCTGGGAAAATGAAGCTCAACAAAGGTACTTAGTTTAAAAGAAATACTGTCTTAAATTTTTGTTTAAAAACTTTAGAAGGTGTACGTACAACTGATTTTGATTTTTACGCGCTTTAGTATCTGTGTGTGTTTTGTATGTGTTTGTGAACATGTTCAGGATAAGAATTGTCAACATGCTGTAACAACTGGGTGAGTTTAAATTTAAAATGTAAAAGGTTATGAGGTTTGGACATTACCAAAAATTTTAAAGAACTTTCACATTGTTTTAAATAGTTTTCTAAGGATTCTTTAACTTAAAAATTAGAAAATCTGGTATTGAAGTACCCCATTTTCAGATGCCCCCTCACAGACCACCAGAGACCACAATCAATGCAAACAGCAAAGAGTTGTTCATTGCAAGCTCGAGCTTGGTCCTCCACACACTCCATAACCAGTGACGCTAAGAGGCCTCGAGCATAAAATCAGCACAGTTTTTATAGTATTGAACAAACAACTTTAAGGAACTTTTACATAAGAAATTACATGATTGGTTAACATTTAAAGCAAGCTAAGCTGGGCAAATATGATTGGTTGACCTTTACAGAAAAATATCCTTGGTCCATAGCTTGACCACAAATGGTTATGAGTCACACCTGGACCAACAGTATGCATGGCACATTTCTCCCTGGGCTCTGAAGAACTGGTTGCTCAGAAAATTATATGGTTTTCCTCGGAACCAAAACTCCTAGCCCTAGGTCACTGGGGGGCAACACCACTTGGGGGTAATCACCTGCTTCTACTGAAGGCTAGTTTCAGATCCTTACTTCTTTCATTCCCCCCTTTCTCTACAGGCCCAGGAAGCCAATCGTGGATCCCCAGTTGCAACTCCATGTGAGGGCCAGTTTTGGTGAGTGGCTAGTATTGGGTCTGCAGCACCATCAGCTGTACTGTGTTAATCCTTTCTTTAATAAAGGATAAAACCTTGTTAATTACACAGGGCCTGATAGTGAGGGCAAGTAAAAGGAGTATTAGGGGTCCCGAGAGGGCAGAAAGCAGAGTGGTCAACCACAGTGAGATGTTGAACCAGGACTCAAACCACCCTTGAGACTCTTTTTGCCTTTTTTTGTGTTCATCTAGTCTCTTATTTAGGGCCGCAAGGCTGTTTTTAATTGGTCCTGTGTGGTTGGCCCAGAAACAATACTCTTCTCCTAGGACTACACATAGCCCCCCTTTCTCTAGGAACAATAAATCCAGCCCTTGCCTATTTTGAAGTGCCACTTTAGCCAGTGAGTTTAGAGACTCCGTCAGCTGTTCAATGTTTTTATGCACTTCTCGAAGATCAGAATCTATTTGACCTGCTAAGGAGGAAAATTCAGAGGTCTGTACTAGAGCAGTTATCCCAACCGCTGTGGAGGTCGCTATGCTCCCTGCTGCTAGTACCAGAATCAACACAAGTTCCGTCTGAGGCTCTGAACTGTGGTGAGTGGCTCGTCAGTGTCCTCAAGGTATTACACCTTAGGTAAAATATAGGCTGTTATACACAGTTCTTCCCAGGAGCTATTTTTAAACAAGGCTAGATTAAGGAAGGGAGTAAGCCCTGAGGTACAAGCAAAACATACTCCCTTTGGTGCAACAAGGAAAGTGGAAAAGGGTTTTGGAACAATGGTCCTATTGCAAAAACTATGATAGTGCAAAGCGGGTTTTCCCTTTTCAGTAGCAACACATAGCCCTTGCCCTTGTATGTCTCCCAAAGTTACTTTGGGTGTCTGTCCCCACTTACAGGATGAAGGGGAACTGTTATTTTTTATGTCTTGATCTGTTGTTCCTATCAGAATGTCTGCTAATTCCCAAATAATACGGTGGCTGTGGGCTTAAGCAAAGCCAGCAACTGTAAGTGGCATTAGAGTTAGATTTGTTTAGCAGGCCAAAAGTGGCATTAATTAAGGGAAAGAAACGGTCTATGAGGTCTTTTGTATCCTGTGTAATATTTTCATTTTTTTGCGGGGGACTAATAAGGAAGGATGTATGAGTAGAGGGGGATGCTATTGCTGGGTTACTGGGTTGAGTGGGCTGGGATCAGGGTTTAGTACAGGGTTGGGGCCAATGGGCTGGGGCAGAGTCTGAACTTCCAGCCTCTGTATAATAATCCCACCCCTCGGTTGGTCCCCTGTTCATAATATCTTAGGCCCCAAATCTTTCCATAGGCACTTTGGGTCTAAGGGTTTCTTGATTCTAATAAAAATGTGGGTACAGGGTTTATGACCCTTATCTTTAAAATAGCTACCCCTGAAGATGTCACTAGTCGTATGCCGACAGGGGGGCTTCCCTGTCCTTGTACCACCCCAAGTACCAACAGATTTCTTTCCTCCTCCAATAGTGGTAGGCAGTCTGTCATCCTGTTGGGGCAATCTTCCCACTGTAATGTCTGGGTCATTATCGGCCCCCCCAGTCAGACGCTATAGTTTCATAGCCCCAGTGGGCACAATAGTAATGCCCGGGTTGATTGCAAGAAGAAATCGTACTAGGGCACATGTAAAAGGGGCTATAAGAATAACAGGGGACCAAGGCACAGGTGGTTGTATTAAATTGGATGGTGTTATGACTTAAGGCTTGGGTTTTGTGCATTACCTCCCCTGAATCAGTTTTTCGGCATTCCCATATATATTCTTTAGATGGGTAGGGGGTGGCCAAAACCCAAGGGACGGCAAAAACTCCTATTAAACTCATTAGGCCCTGCCACATCTTTACAGCACAATTTTAACTTTAGGGGTTTAGAATTATGGCTTGGAATCAGTTCCCACTTGGGCTCCTGTCCCTTTACAAAATAGTCTCTCACGTGGGCCGACTCTGCTGATTTGACGTGAGAATGATGAATCCAGGTGGCTACACTGTCCGTCGATTTTGAGAGTGGTGGGAGTGGTGAGATGCACTATGTAGGGTCCCTTCCAGCAAGGCTTTAGGGTCTCTTGTTGGTGTCTCTTGACGTAGACCCAATCTCCAGGTTGGAACTTGTGTGTCTGGGGAGGAGGTCCTGTCACATGTCCTGGTGAACCTGTTGTAGCGTCCATAAGGAGCGCAACAGTTCTGAATCATCAAATTCCACAATTAGATGACTTGATAGGCTGGGAATAACAGGTGGGGGCAAGCCAAACATAATTTCAAAAGGGGTAGCTCCTAATTTATAGGGAGAGCTGCAGACCCTATATAAGGCATAAGGAAGGAGGGCCACCCAGTCTCCGCCAGTCTCCATGGTCAATTTGGCTAAGGTCTCCTTTAAGGTTCGATTCATCCTCTCTACCTGTCCTGAACTTTGGGGGCAATAAGCACAATGTAATTTCCAATCTGCCCCGAGGATGGAAGCCAATCCCTGACTTACCTTGGACATGAAGGCAGGTCCATTGTCTGATCCTATCATCATGGGGAAACCATACCTGGTGAGAATATCCTCCAACAACTTCTTGGTTACTACCTGAGCAAACCTTTTTCGTGGGGAAAGCTTCTACCCATCCTGAGAAGGTATCTACAAACACTAATAGGTATTTGTACCCATACTTTCCTGGTTTTGCTTCAGTAAAATCTATCTCCCAGTATGCTCCTAGCCTGTCCCTCCTTTCTCTAGTACCCAAGCCCAGTGTCCCGGATTAGTGAGTTGGCATGTCTTGCAAACTGCTACAATCCACTGAATTTTGGAAGTGGCACCCTTGATTTTAAGCTGCGTGTGACTTAGCAGGTCTTGCATTCTCCTTTCTCCCAGGTGGGTGGCTTGATGCATTTTTTGTAAAATCTGGTGGCCTAATTTCTCCGGAACTATGATCTTTCCCTGATAGTCCTGCCACCATCCCTGTATGCACTGTGCCCATGGGCACAATCCCTCTAACCAGCTTAAATCCTCTTCTGTGTACTGGGGTACCCCAGGCAATTCTTGGGGCCCTGGATCTGTGAAGTTAAGGGCCAATTCGTGCACCACCTGAAAGGTCACCTCCTGAGCTGTTTTGTCCACGTAGTTGTTGCCCCTGGATACTCTGTCTCTCGCCTTTTGATGTCCAGGACAGTGGACAATGGCCAGTCTCTTGGCCACAGCGCCACTAGGAGAGCAAGAATCTCTTCCTTATTTTTTACGTTTTTTCCCTCTGCTGTTAATAGTCCTCTCTCTTTATAAATGGCCCCATGTACATGGGCTGTGGCAAAGGCATATCGGCTGTCGGTATAGACTGTCAGCCGTTTGTCTTTTCCCAAAGTCGGAGCTTGAGTGAGGGCTATGAGTTCTGCCTTTTGAGCCGAAGTCCCTGAGGGGAGGGGCTCAGCCCAGATCACCTTGGTCTCTGAGACTTCCTTGGCACCCGCATACCTCTTGCCATCTCAGATGAAACTGCTCCCATCAGTGAACCAGGTGACATCTGTGTTCGGCAGTGGCTGGTCGATGAGATCTTCTCTGGTCCCATGAACTTGTGCAAGGATCTGTGTGCAGTCATGGAAGGGAGCCTCCAGGTCTGGGCTGGCAATAGTGTTGCAGGGTTGAGTGCTGTCAGTGCCTGAAAGATGATTCTAAGGGGGTTGAGTAAGAGTCCCTGGTAGTGAGTCAGGCAAGCATTGCTGAGCCAACGGTCGGGAGGTTGTTTCAGCACACTCTCTATGGGGTGAGGGTGGGCCACGTACAACTCCTGCCCCATGGTCAGTTTGTTATGTCTTTGACCATGAGCGTGGTGGCCGTTATTATCCTCAGACATGGGGCCCATCCAGCCACAACTGGTGGCTTCCAGGGTCCCAGCTGCTGTGTCAGGACCCCTTTTGCTACCTCCTTATGTTTGCCCACTTAGAGGTAGAAAGGCTTAGAGATGTCCAGCAACCCCAGGGCCGGTGCAGACAGCAGGGCTGTTTTTAGTCTTTGAAATGCCTGCTCTGCCTTTTCTGTCCATTGAAAAGGCTGTTTTTCTGTGGTCAGCTCATACAGGGGTTTGGGTTGTGGTATTTTAAGGACAGTCTCTTTTCTTGCCTCAGTCAGCCAATGCTGCCCCTCTTTTAGAAGGTACCCCAGGTATGTCACTTCTGGTCTACATATTTGGGCTTTCTTTGCAGATGCCCGGTACCCTAGGTTACCCAAAGTCTGGAGTAAGTCCTCCGTTCCCTGAGTGCACTCTTCCCAAGTCTCTGCAGCTATTAACAAACCATCCACATATTGTAGTAAAGTCAAGCCAGGGTGGCTTTCCCGAAACTCATCCAAGTCTTCATGTAAAGCCTCATCGAACAGGGTTGGTGAGTTTTTGAAACCTTGGGGAAGCCGGGACCAAGTCAGATGGCCATTAATGCCTTTTTCAGCATTAGTCCCATTCGAATATGAAGAGATTTTGACTCCTGGGCGCCAAGGGCAGGCTGAAGAATGTGTCCTTGAGATCCAGGACAGTGCACCAGGTCCTATATGGCGGGAGGGCACTCAAGAGAGTATTGGGGTTAGGTACCGTAGGGTGAATGTCCATGACCTTCTTATTTACTTCCTTCAAGTCTTGTACTGGCCGGTACTCATTGGAGTTGGGCTTCTGGACCGGTAACAGTGGGGTATTCCAGGTAGACCGGCAGGGGCGTAGTACCCCCTGCTCTAATAGCCTCCAAATGTGGGGTGTTATTCCCATTTGGGCTTCCTTGGTCATGGGGTATTGGAAGACCCTGACTGGATCAGCCCTTGGTTTTAACTCAATAAAGAGGGCTGGTCGGTGTTTTGCTAGGCCCATCCCTCTAGTTTTGGCCCAAGCCCTGGGGTACCTGCTCAGCCAGTAATTGATGTCTGTGTCTGGAGGTTGCAGTTATAGGTGAAGGTGGTATTCATCCTCTAATGCCAATGTCAGCATAGGAAATGGCTGACCTCATGAGTCCATTACCTGAGGGCCGTCAGGGTGAAAATGGATTTGTGCCTCTATCTTAGTCAACAAATCTCGACCCAGAAGTGGGTAGGGCTATCAGGGATTACTAAAAATGAATGGGTCACTCTCCCAGTCCCAAGGTCAATAGTTCTCTTAGTGGTCCACGGGTATTTCTTTACTCCAGTGACTCCTTGTACCCACGCAGCATTGTTGGAAACTTTTCCATTAGGCTCAATCAAGGCCGAATGTTGAGCCCCTGTGTCATCTAGAAAGTCTACTGGGGTCCCCTCCACCTTAAGAGTTACCCTGGGTTTGGAGAGGGGATCCGAACCCCATTGCCCCTAGTGGTCCTTTGGAGGAGTAGCCATTAACATTGGTCTCTGGGGGGGCATCATCTAGATCTCTGTTCTTCCCTTCTGGGACTTCCTTAGCCCAATGTCCTGTCTCACGGCAAAAGGTGCACTGCTCTGGCCTTAGTCCCCCGCCCCGGCCACCCAGCTGTCTCTGGGGTCTTTTCACTCCCACCCCATACATCCTTTGCTCCATTTGTTCCCCTGACCCTTTTTCAACTGCCGCCACTAACATCCTAGTCATTTCCCTGGTAGCTAGTACTCACTTTTCTTCTGGAGCGTCTCTATTATTGTATACTTTTTGGGCTATTCTCACTAAGTCCTGAATATTTTTGCCCTCCAAGTCCTCAAGCTTCTCTAATTTTCTTTTAATATCTGGGGCTGCCTGGTTAACAAAGGACATAACTACTGCACCCTGATTTTCAGGGGCACCTGGATCCATAGGGGTGTACTGCCTAATCAATCTTTCTAGAAACTAGAGGGGGACTCATTCCTTTCCTGCATTATTGAATATACTTTGGCCAAATTAGTGGGCTTGCTAGCAGCAGCCCAGAGACCCACCATTAGAGTCTGGCGGTAGACCCGTAGCCTCTCCCTGCCTGAAGCCTTATTGTAATCCCAATCGTCAGGAGGGGGCCTGGTCAAGGAAAAGGAGGCATTAATTAGATCTGGATTAATGGCGGCTGCCCGTCATCTCCCCGGACCAGTTTCCTGGGCCTCTGCCTGTATCCTTTCTCTTTCAACAGTGGTGAACAGGATCTGAAGCAGCTGCTGGCAGTCATCCCTGGTGGGCTGATGAGTAAACATTACACTGTCTCAAAGAGTAATCAAATCTTTAGGGTTATCTTAATACTTCACATTTTGGGACTTCCAATTGTATAAATCACTAGTTAAGAAGGGCCAATATTGGAGTCCTGGGTTTCCCGTGTCATCCGGTGGCCTGATCTCCCAAAGTGACAAGGCCACAGTCGAATCCAGAGGGTAAGGACTGGTGGCCTGAAGGGTGCGGCCCCGCATCCTCCCTGCAGGGCCATCCAAATCTTCTCCTCTGACTTCTTCCCCTCCCTCCGCCCCCCCTCAGCGCTACTGCTTCCGCCTCCCTGGGAACCAAGGGCACTGCAGGGGGTCATGGGACAGGGTAAGGTGGGGGCAGAGTATTGAGGAGATTTGGGTCATCATCTGCTAGAAGAGGGGGTGCTGATGGACTAGGCGCCTGTGGGCCTTTCAGGGCCAATATGGCGGATGCACCAGAAGTGGGGAACAGGAAGGAGGGTACTCACCTTGGGGGGTCTTCTACTAGATCTTCCCATACCAGGATATAAGGAATCTGATCTGTGTGTCCCCACTTTCCAGGCAGGAATATTTTGTACTTTACCTCCTGAATAATTGACAAGTTAAAAGTGCCCCCTAGAGGCCATCCCACCTCGAAGGCCGGCCACTCTGAACAACAAAGAGTGATTAGCTTGCCTTTTTTAATTTCAAGACTTAAGTTGTGGGCCCTGTCTTTGAAATGGTTAGTCAGGAGAGTCAGGAGAGTCAAAGGAGTATTCAGACTATTCTGGCCCTAGTCAGGAGAGTCAAAGGAGTACTCAGACTACTCTGAGTCCCATTGTGGGGTGGGAGAGAACCCAACCCAAGAAGGAAATTACTGTAAGGAGGAGGCACCCAAAAAGGAATCGATAAAGTCGTCACTGGCGCGGGTTGGTGACTCTGGTGCACAAAAAGAGGCTTTACGGGGGAATAAGTCAGCTCCTGGTATCTTCCTGGAACTCCAAAAGGATTAAAAGGGGAGAGTGGCTGGGGTGAAATAAGCCGCTGGCTGCCTGTTTTGGGAGGTTCCAGGATGCTCTCTGATCTGAAAATGAAAGTAAAATGATCAAGGAAAAGAGGCACCGAATTAGAACGACAAACACAGACGAAATAGAGACAGCATGCTCGTGGAGATTTGCACTTGAATCCACCTTTAACCTGCAGTTGTCGAGGGCGGACATACTTGTCTACAGGCGAAATCTGCCGAAAGACTGTGGAGGCCCAGCGTCCCCACCAGGGCGGTGGTTTTTCCTACCTTAGGGTCAGTGCCCTTAGGCAAATCTCGAATCCACCCTTAACGCGCAGTGGCAGAGGCTGGACTTCCTTGTCCAAGGGCAAAGTCTGGCAAAAGACAGTGGAGGTCCAGTGTCCCCACTCAGGAGGGCTTCCCCCAAGTGTCCGGGGAATGTCTTCCACTGGCCTGTTGGCTACTTTATAGCGCGTTTCTTGCTAGTCACAAAACCCTACTTGCAAGTCAGACACGAAACACTCAACATGAAGCAGCTGCACCCCTACTCACTGGCCAGCTAGAGGACTTGCTGGTCGTCTGTGTGGGCTTCTGGGGGGAGGGGGGGTATCCCGGATGAGCCCCCAGATGAAGAACACTATTTTCGGATGCCCCCTCACAGACCACCAGAGACCACAATCAATGCAAACAGCAAAGAGTCGTTTGTTGCAAGCTCGAGCTTGGTCCTCCACACACTCCATAACTAGTGACGCTAAGAGGACTTGAGCATAAAATCAGCACAGTTTTTATAGTATTGAACAAACAACTTTAAGGAACTTTTACATAAGAAATTACATGATTGGTTAACATTAAAAGCAAGCTAAGTTGGGCAAATATGATTGGTTGACCTTTACAGAAAAATATCCTTGGTCCATAGCTTGACCACAAACGGTTATGAGTAACACCTAAACCAACAGTATGCATGGCATGTGTCGCCCTGGGCTCTGAAGAACTGGTTGGTCAGAAAATTATATGGTTTTCCTCAGAACCAAAACTCTTAGCCCTAGGTCTCTGGGGGGCAACACCACTTGGGGGTAATCACCTGCTTCTACTGAAGGTTAGTTTCGGATCCTTACTTCTTTCAGTATTTAAAAATCTAATATTTTAAAGTGCATTGGCAGTTTGGGATTTAGTTCCCTTGGCTAAAATTTGGGGATAAATATTAGAAATTTAAATGTAAAGGTTAGTTTAACACTGTCAAAAACATTACCTGTTCTGTCTGTCTAAAACTTTATAGTTTATTCAAGAACCAAAAAAAAAAGGGAAAAACTTAAAAGCCAACAGAAGATCTATCTTTAGGGGTGAGGGGTGAGCAGGCAAAAGTGCAGTTCAGCTGGTTATGCATAGAGGGACAGACCCTGGGGGAGTCCACCGATAGTGGGATGGGCCCTGGGAGGAGTCCACGCATGGTAAAAGAGGGCAAACTTGCCCAAACGCAGTTCATCTAACCCTAAAGAGTCGGATTGGGTGCGTGCCCATTCCATAGGAGGGGCCAAGTGGCCCATTGTTGTTCTGTCCTTTTTCCCTGCAGATAGACACTGGAAACATGATGGTAAAAATTGGTAATGTGGTGATCTGATTAGTATTGCTAAAACTGCCCCTTGGATGCATTAAAATTAAAATTAAGAAGGCCTTAAAAAGAAGGTTAACAAGTTATTTGTATAATGTGACTTGCTTTCAATGATGTTCTACAATTAGGATGTCTCTAAAAGTTATAAAGGTGTTAAGTCTAGCTTCTTGGTACAGTGATGGGGACTGTAATTCTTGCATTAAGGAAAAATTGTCATTTGAGTTTAAAATTTTTAATGTATATCTGTTTTAAAACAAGCATCCAAGAGACAAAGAGTGACACTTGGCCTCAAGATTTTAAGGGATTTTTTTCAAAATGCAAATGAAAACTAAAGTATAAAGTATTAAAAGAGATTAATAAAAGGCTTTAAGAAATTAGGAATGGATTTTTGGATATAAAGTTTAAAAGTAAAATTGTTCTTAACATTTGCCTCAAACTGCACAAAGGAAAAATTAGGATTACCAAAATAATTGCTATTCCAGTTTGCTCTTATAGGTTTTTTTTTTTTAACAGTTTCCAGCAAGCCCTCTGAGCAAAGCACAGAGGATTCTTACAAGTTTGTCAAATGTAACCCTGGCTCTTAATAAATTTCAGGTAAGAGCATGCTTCAAAGCTACTTCTATGTTGACCACCTTGTTGCTTTTAATTGGAGTAAAGTGGCCTTTTATAAGACTCATTGATCTGCAAACTGGTTTGAAGCCAGCCTGGGCAGAAAAGGTCCCTGTGAGACTGTCACCTCTACTCAGCCAGCAGAGTGCTGAAAGAGCAAGCAAAGTTGCTTTAGGACTCAAAAGTGGCAGAGTGCTAGCCTTGAGCTGGAGAGCTGAGGGACAACACTCAGGCCATGAGTTCAAGTCCAGTTACCTTCTAAGGGAAATGCCAATGGGGCATTTTATCCTAGTGTAAAGAAGACACTCCTGGGATGAAAGCAATGGTCAAGCATCCAGGGGCAGTAAGCCACTGCTTGGATGGCAGAAATAATGTCAGATTCTAGAGTCATTTGTGTGTGGCCCTTCAAAACTAGTCAGAGCCAGGAGGTCATGGGAAAATAGTTTGTAAGTATGCCTAATGTTCATGACTACCTTGTAAGGGACAGGAACTTGTCAGTCATCTGTGATAGTACTAAAAAGCTAAGGTTGTAAAATATGAGGGATAGTTTAAATTTCAATCCCTGTATGTGCCAAAAGCTCTAAATGGCAGTAACTTTTGAGCTGGTACCAGTTACATGAAATTCATCTGCTCAGAAAAAGTTTGTAAACCTGAAAGTGTGTTTCTATTGACATCTGTCTGAAGGCCTGCACAGGTAATTTAGGCATTGTTAGGGTCGCTAGAGATCACATTCCTAAGCCATCCAGAAAGATGCTTTTGCAAACCAGAGTACTATACAAGCTACACTGCTGTAGCCGGAGAAAAGGTCTGTGCAGTTCTCAAAAGTTAAATATTGTTCTTAATGACATCTAACCCTGATAGCCTCTTTGTAAAATAGGCTAAGGTTATAGGTTCCTGGCTAGGTAGGATCAATGCTCCTGAAGTCAGCTTGAAGAAATTATAGAAGATGGACTTTCGCCCATCAACCCCCTTTTAAGATCAAGAATCCAGAGTCAGTTTTGGGAAAATGAGGCAAAATAGATAAAATAATTATTTTTTTTAAAAGAGGCATAAAGAATAGGGTTAACAGGTGTGCAAGTGTGGAGACTGCATCTGTCAGAGATAGTTACAACACTAAGCCTTTTGTGTCTGTTTACAAAAATATCTGGTTAGTAAAAAAAGTTGTCATTTTGGTAAATTGTCCTGGGCTATTGTCTAAACAATCTTAAAAACCAATGGGGCCAAAGCCTGCCAAGCCTATGTAATGTATCCTTAACCAGTCTATGTAGAAATTTGCAGCCCAGCATGAGGTGTGACAGTCCCTTGGGGCCACTGAGAGACCCTGCTGCTGTTGCTGCTGCTGCTGCTTCATACCTTAATGGGTAAGGTTCAATGGCAGCCTGACAGTCACCTGGAGGAAATCTACATTGTCACCCAGACCACCTCCACCGTGGTAAAAGTAGACTGAACTCCTGCCTCATTCCATTACCTAAGACTGCTTTCCGGTTGAAGGCTGCTAAAACTAAGATCTTGTGGGACATTCTTTTGGGTGATATCCAGAAACCCTCTCTATTCCCACAGTAGATACTGGGGGCAAGGATATCACTGGCTTGCTTGCCTTAGGCACTTCAGTGCATAGTGACTGGAAATCCACTCTATAGTCACAGCCTAGTTTGGCTCTGGTATGGTAATAACCTGAGTGTGTTATCAATGCAGGTAGTAAAAGGAATGAGACTCAGCCCTGCTCTTAGCCTTAAAATCTAGCAAGCTTCTACATCCCAGTGGTGCTTTGAGGCTATTCTGAGATAACTTGGTTCCACAAGCACAAGCCACGGGGGGGGGGGGGGGAGAAGGGGGGAAGGGCAGTTTTAAACTCTAGCCACAAAGAAACTCAAGGAATTGTAAAGGAGAGGAGGGTAGTAAAGAAAGCCTTGAGAAAGAAATTGGGAAAAACTTGTATCTTCTGGATAAGAAAGGATTTGAAAAGTAAGGATTGTCTTAAAATGTTTGTAAAGAAGACAAACCTCAGAAAGTTTAAGTATGTAGCAAATGGTATGAGTATGTCTTAAAAATTGAAGCTTATGAGTACAGCTGGTATAAAATTAAGTTAGCTGTGATATATGGAGTCAGGACTGAAAAAAATGTAAGGGCCTTTGGTACTGTTAATTTTGTTACTCACAATCAGACCTTGTAAAAAAAAGAGATCAGCGCAGTCCATCTATTAGTTCTGAGGTCCTGATCCCAAACTGTAAATATAAAAGACCATGCCAATTAGGGGACCATGATTGGTCCCTGATGCTCTAGAAGAGGAGGGAATGAGAAACCTAAGCAACTCCATTTTACTTAAGACCCCATCTCAGTTCTGCAACTTAACTCATGGTCCACTTTAACCCCAATGCTAGGAATTTATGACAGAAAGTCATGCACAAACAATTCTTGGAGCCATAGATGGTGTCTGCTTAAGGCAGGTGTTTGCCCCCGAGTGACTTTGCCCCTGAGTGACCTAGGGCTAAGAGTTTCAGTTAAAACCATATAATGTTCTGACCATATAATGTTCCGACCAACTGGTTCTTCAGAGCCCAGGGAGAAACGTGCCAGGCATACTGTTGGTCCAGGTGTGACTCATAACTGTTTGTGGTCAAGCTATGGACCAAGGATATTTTTCTGTAGAGGTCAACCAATCATATTTGCCCAGCTTATCTTGCTTTAAATGTTAACCAATCATGTAATTTCTTATGTAAAAATTCCTTAAAGTTGTTTGTTCAATACTATAAAAACTGTGCTGATTCTACGCTCGGGACCTGTTAGTGTCACCGGTTATGGAGTGTGTGGAGGACCAAGCTCAAGCTTGCAATAAATGACTCTTTGCTGTTTGCATTGATTGTGGTCTTTGGTGGTCTGTGAGGGGGCATCTGAAAACGGGATACTTCAGTTACTAAGTCAAACCTTTGTGATTACAAGGAAGAATGCAGGAAAAAGGATCTGTATCCAAGGCAGCTCATATCTTTGGGAAACAGACATTAGACAGCAAAAATAAATTTTCCTTTTTCCACTTTGAAACAAACAGGACAATTGTTACTTGCCAGAGGAAGCCTTTTTAATCCCCAGTTAGCACTCTAATTTGCATTTAAATAACCCTTTAAAACCTTGAAACACTAGGTAAACACTTATTTGCCTCTTTGCAGTCTGATTTTAAAACTGCATTTTCCCCCCTCCAGTTTGAGTTAATTCTTAGAAAACCTCTGTACTCAAATAACAGTTTTTTTCTTAATGCAAGAATTATATGTAGGCTGGCACTGCATTAAGAGTCCAGACAACAAACTTAAGGAATCTCAGAACATTTTTGCTTTTCCCAATGTGCATCTAATTGCAAAATAGGATTGAAATTTAGGTTTCTACATGCTAACTTATACTGAGACCAAATTGCATTACACAAAGAGTTTAACCTTTTTTCTTTTCTAACCCTCCTATTAAAGCTTTTTCATTTTTTTTAATACATCCCATGAGACATTTTTAGGAATACTAATCATATTACCCAAATTGCTGTCAGGGTTTCAGTGTCTGTCTTAAGGAAAAGAAAGAAACAGAAGCAAAGATGGGCCACCTGCACATCCTAAATTTTTACATGTTCTTTTCTCTTGATTCCTGGGATAAAACCAAAGCAGTTTCAGACAGATACAATGGGTAATCTTTGACAGTGATAAACGAATCTTTATACTCAAATTTATAATACTTAGCCCCAAATTTTAACAGTGGAGGGAAGCAAACCCTAAGTCCTCCAAATACTTACATTTTTGCTTAGTCAGATAACTCTTGATTACAGTGTTAACAACTTTTATGCATTAAAATACCAGATTTTCTTGAATATGTTCACATATTCTTTCTCTCTCACACACACATACATACACATACACACACCACTTGTGCACAAAGATCTTAAAGTGCGCAAAAATGAATACCAGCCATATGTTTTCTGGAATTTCAGTGGCAAGACATACTTTTGCCAACAACTAAATACAGTATCTTACTGTTAACAGATGACCAATGTGCTTTTCTAACAAAGCACGTTACATATCCTCTTTTCTTCAGGGCCTAGGAAAAGAGATTCTGCTAACAAGGCACATTAGCATACCAATTGACCTTTAAATACCCACAGATGGAAAACAGGTGGGAGTCATCTGAAGCTAAACTCATAGCCACCTGGTGGCCTAATTATCTTATATCCAATTTAAGACAAGAGCACTTTACAATTCCACACTGCCAGGATTAGCTAGATGTCTGAGCCAGACCTGTGGCTACTTGTGCTGTACCTCCAACTGCTGCCATGTGGAGGGGACATAGCAGACTTTGGTTCCCCCCATAGTGAAGTCTAATTAAAGAACAAAGACATCAAAAACAAGGATCCACAATGCAAACTGGTACCAATTCTTAAGAAACCAGTATGACAAGATCAAGATGAAAGTACAAAAAAAAAACAAAGGTTGAGTTGGGGGCATTCCAACCATGAGTGGGTCCCCAGCTCAGCCTTAAACAGAACTCTACTGTCCTGAGAGCACACTGGTCAGGCCTTGATCACAGATTTCCCTGCAGAACTCTCTACAGTATGAGAGTCTGCTGAGTGGGCCTTTCCCACACAATGACCTAGCTCTCTCTGATCTAGTTAGCAACAGAGGAACAAGAAGTGGCTCTCAAGCATGTTTGCTCTCCTTAACTCCCCATTTCCAGATGGATCAATCCCGAAAATAGAAAACAGAATTATTAATAGAATAAGAGGACAAATTAAAACTGAGACTTACTTCCAGAAAATTCCCAAGTGACTTCAAAAAGAATGATTCCAAAAAGATTTAGTGGCATATCAGGCATCCACGAACTGGCTGTCGGAGAAGCAGAAAAGCCACAGGACCCTAGAATACCTCAGGGGGCATCTCCCCTGTGGTGTTCCTGTCCCTTGGCAGCCTGCTAACTGAGGCCATCTGCTAGTGGCTTCAAGGAACTTAGGTGCCCTCCTTGATACTGGAATCTTACTAGGGCCTCCACATGTTTTATGGGAACTCAGTTGTGAGAAACAGAGAAGCCACACTTTGAGAGGTTGAATTGATGTGTTATTGGAAAGCTGGTGACTGCAGGTTTACTCTTGTCATAAGGACTTTGCAGCTGTAGGAAGTGGTGCTGTGGCTCAAGAGGTAGAGCACTAGCCTTGAGCTGAAGAGCTGAGGAACAATGCCCAGACCCAGAGTTCAAGTCTCACGACTGACCAAACAAACAAACAAAAAGACTTGCAGCCCTGAGGCCTGAACAAAATATGGCAATTTTAGGTTTGGATTCCATTTTGTCCAGGAAATGTGTCAGCAACTCCCCTTGATCCCCTTGAGCCCAAATTCTAGGAACAACTCTCTCTTTATGGTAAATTCTACTAACTGCAGCTAATCAGCAGATAACAGGAAAAACCCAAAGTTCCAGATGTTCCTGCAAGTTAAAGACCACTCAGTTGAGGCTCAGACCATCTGCTTTAGCCAATCATTTTGAAGAGCATCAACTCCATGAAACAGCCAATTCCCAGTACCTGGTCAGTTCCCACCACTGGTTATGCTAATCATCTTTTAGAATTATGTTATGATTTTCCCATGGTGTGATCTGATTTGTTAAGTGTTGCAATGATGCATAGAAGTCCCTAAAAAAAAAAAACCTATAAAATCCCTGCTAGAGAAAGGGTCCGGGCTTCCGATCTAGATCCACTGTGTTGGTGACGGTGGTGAGTCCAGGCTTGAGCTTGCAAAAAGAGACTCTCATGTACTTGCATTGGAATCAGCTCCTTGGTGGTCTTTGGGGATTCTTATCTGGGCACAAGACAGCCCCTAAATACATTTAACACTGTTAGAAAACTGAGACATGAGAACAGGAGATGAAAGAAAGAGAAGAAAAACAATATCAAAAAGCCAGATCAATTCCAATAGAGAGCTGAAGTTGGACACCATGGTAGCTAGAGGAGAGCCAGGAGATATGAGGCATAGCATAATGGCACCTGAGATGATCTGGGCCTAAATGGGATCAGAGTCAGGGAGCAAGGTCACAGGAAACTTGAGTCTCAGAGTTCCAGACACAGGACTGATAGGTCCAGCAACCTATTGTCCAAGTCCCCATCCTTGCCTCTAGGAATTCAGGCATGCCCAACACCTGGAGGTGGAACATCCCCGCCTTTACCATGAAGGCAAAATGGCACCAATTAGACCTAATTCCCTATCAACTACCATGTGGCCAATTTGATGCCAGTTAGACCCAGTATCCTTATTTCATTTCATTTACTATACACTCTTATTTTCCAAAACATTGTGATTTTCCTGGGAGTGAACTCAGATCATCGAAGTATTTTATAGGGAGTTCCTCGTGATTACTAGCATCATGCCCATCCTCACCTCTTTCTTGTGGATTCTTTTTCCCACCTCACAAAGAAACTCTGTGGCCTTTGTACAGGGTCAGTCTTCACCCCAGAATGATTTCCCTACCTCCAGTGGTAGGTCATCCTTAGAATACAGGAGGGAAGGAGAGAGCTCAGATAGTCCCCTCTAAGGAGTGATCTGTTGCCTTTGCCAGTGCCCAGAGCTGCCTAGACAAGGGTTCAGACCCCTGTGAGTATGGAGTGGATAGCCCAAGCTCAGTCTCCTTGGAGGCAATCTAATCTGCAGAAAATGCAGGCCCCATCTTCATTTTCCCATTGCTGAATGTATTAATTTATTTCCTTAACCCGCAGCCTTCAAATTTTGTGCTCCTGAACATCTGAGAAATGGCTTCTAAATGGCTACTCTTTTTCACATACCACACAACAACTTCAAGTTATTATTATCTTTTGATTAAACCAAATCAGAAAAAGAAATACTGAGTTTTCTGACCCATGTACCAAACATGTTACCAGAAATTTAGGGCAGCTAAGCTGACCTAGGTCCTTGTATCTGGCAAGAGAAGAATACAGGCAAGGCATGAAAGTAAGTAAAGAAAAAATATGGCAGAAAAACAACATGAGGTATAGATACATCATGGGAAGATAGTACTTCAGCCATCAGCCTTACAGAGATTAGCCTTGGATTAAGAAGGAAGCATTGGAGTTTTTGAAGATGATTTTCTGATTGGTGGGTCTCCTTTCTGTTTTCTATAAAGTTGTGAGGTCAAAAATTTAGTGTCACTTCCTTAATTCTTTTGTAGTCCCTGTCTTCATATCATTATCAGGCAGGTTTTGGTTTATCAGCTTACCTTATGATCTGCAAATAGTACAGGTCACAATTCTCTGCCTGCATGGTTTTCTACTAAATCACATCATTTTCTCTTGAAAAAAAATAGGATCTTCTTTCTTTCTTTTTTGTGGGAGGAGATATCGGTATGGAGACTTAAACTCAGTATCTTGTTGAGTTCAGTACCTTGAATTCACTCTCTTGCTCAGTAGGATTTTGTTTTTAACTAAGAACTACTCCGCCCTTACTTTGATAGAAAAGAAAGAAGGAAACATTGGTTTCCTGTCTTTGAGAAAAAGAGAAAGAAAACCAAAAGGAAGAGGCACAACTTTCTCACTCTCCTGAAGGGATGACAGGATTAACAGGTCAGAAATGACTCCATGAAATGGAGTTTGTTTTTGTTTTGGCAGTCATGGGGCTTGAACTCTGGGCCTGGGCACTGTCTCTGAGCTCTTCAGCTCAAGGCAAGTGCTCTACCACTTGAGTCACATCACCACTTCCAGTTTTCTGGTGGTTTATTGGAGATAAGAGTCACATGGACTTTCCTGCTGAGGCTGGCTTTGAACCATGACCCTCAGATCTCAGCCTCCTGAGTAGCTAGGATTACAAGCATGAGCCAAGGATGCCTGGTGAGAGTTTTTTTTCTTTTGTTGTTGTTTATGGTTTCTTTTGTTTTTGTCTTATTCATTTATCTATTTTTGGAGGGTAATGGGGACACAGAAATGGAGGGACAAAGGGTGAACAAATGCAGCAGTGGTACTCAGTAGACACTGTGTTGAAAATGAATTCTACAACTTGTTGGCAAGGATAGGAGGGGAAAACTGGGAGAGAGTGAAGGAAGGGATGATGCTGTCCAAAAAGAAGTGTACTCTTTACCTGACTTATGTAACTGTAATCGTTCTGTACATCGCCTTTATAATAACAACAAAAACTTTTTTGAAAGTTAAAAAAGAAGAGTGCCTAGGGGAGTTATTGCTTGGTGATACAAAGATTCTGTGTGGGACGATGAAACAGCTTTGGCAATAGTGGTGATGCTTGCATAACAGTTAATGTACTGCATGTCGCCGAATTGTATTCATTGGTTTAGATGGTTGCTCTTTATAGTTTCCCACACTAAAAAGTCACCAATTAATTAAAATATAGAGAATATCAACATCTTCCCCTTCCCCCACCAATTTCCTGGAAGCCCTTAGAAGCTGATCACTCAGAATACCTGGAAAATACCAATCTACTTTTGAAATATAAATACTGGGTCTAAGTGGGGCCATCTTGGCACTTTGGTGGATGGTGGGGACTCTCGAGGTAGATTTCTGCTTCCACACCTCCCACCCCCCAGATAATAGGCACCTGAACTCTTTGAAGCAGGGGTAAGGACTTGGACTACAGACCTGCCAGACCTGCCATACCTGTACCATGACTCATGAGACCCTATTTAGGCCCCTCCACCTCTGTCACCATTGCGCCATGCCTCGTGTCTCCTGACACTCCCTAGATCACTATGGCATCTCTCTTCTATCTCCCAATCAAAATTCCCACATCACAGTTTTCCTCACTATAAGTTCTTCTCCTAAGAATGTCATACAAATGTGATCACTTAACATCCTACTTCTGAAATGTGTTCATATCACTGTACGAATCCCTCCTCCTCTACCCTTGATATCCACTGCTGCTTTAAGAGTAGTTGTATCACTAAAAAGCCTGGGTTGACAGGATGGCCCGCTGGAACAAAGGTGCATGTTGGCTTGCTGTCCAATATAAAATGTTTGGACTTGCAAGGTCTTTGCTAACACTATCTGCTTCATCACAGGTGTCCTATTATCTTCCTTTCTTTCCTTGAGGCTCTGGAAACTGGTACACATGCCAGTACATGACGATTGCCATTGTGCTGAGTCTTCTGTCTTCAGTATAGATAGTTATGGAGTGGGAGCAGAACAAAAGTAGGTACTCCCCCCCCCCCCCCGCACACACAAACCACAGTGCTTCAGACCCTGCAAGGCATGCACTCTACCGCTGAGTTACCTTCCCAGCCCCACTTTAGACCCTGAAACAAACAAGATATCTGTTTTTCAGAATCACTGCTGGAGCTTTTCCAGTAAAGGACAGTACTCCAGTGACATTTTCCTGGAAAGCCTTCCCTTTACCTGACTTCTGGGCCAGTAATCCTCTGCCAGATGTTGCTCACTATAGCTTGTCTGAAACATCACTTAACCCAACTGGGAAGTCTACTGGAAACAGGATTGGATGACCTCAGCTGCTGGCCCCCTCACCAAAAATCTCTAACACGTCCAGAGGTCTTTCCTACTGCAGGTTCCAAAACAGTTGTTCAATCATTCCTTCTGCTATACAAATGTCATCCAACTGGTGGTGCTGACAAGCAGGAAAGATTGGATTGACTTCCCTCAGGAAAAGACTACATTTATTTAAACAGAACTGGAATTTTTTAGGTGTGCTCTCTGGGTAAGAAGTCATGTGAGAGGCACTGCTAATCACCTCCCTCCAATAATATGGTTTCCACTTTGGAGTCCTCAGCAGTTCTAACCAGCACAGTATTCTCTTGGACACAACGTACACCTAGCCTTCTGTAAACAGGGCCTTACAATTTAGCAGCACTCAAAAGAAGTCTTCAAGCATGTAAGTGAGTAACCCTAGGAGATCAGGTGGCCCCAGGACTACAGATGTCCCTCTCAAAACAAACCCCCAAAAAACAAAAAGCAAGGCTACCCATGTTTATTTGGAACATATACTCAGAAGGATAACCAAGCACTCCTGGTGTTGTCTGTATGTCAGGGGCCATCCAATTAGAAAAGGTAATGGAAAACCAGTGCTGAGCCATCAAATTAGAAAAGATAAAAGAAAATTAGTGCTGAGCCATCCAGTTATAAAAGATGATACAAAATTAGTGTTTATTTTAGTTGAAATGATCAAGGTTACTAGGTATTTCCTGGAAGGCAACTGAACTGGTCTCAACTCTCTGGCTAGCATTGTTATAGAAATAGTTGTCCTAGATTTCCATTATAAAGGCCAAGACCCAGCCTGTATAATCAGTGATCTATCTTGTTGGGCCCAGATTAATATCTCAGGTCAAGTGGAAAGTTCATTATAGAAATGTGAAGAGCCAGCTGACTTTCTAAGGTAGACCCTGATGACTTCTGGGATTTATGGAATTATCTGTTGTTAGTTGGCTGGGTCTGAGATCCCAGGAAGGATGAGATAAATTGAACAGAGCTTGTCTCAGCCTCTCATAATCAGTGGCCCAGGGAATGGTGTATTCATGGGAAAATTTTTAGCAGAATCCAAGGTAGTAAAGATAGATATCCTCATTAGTTCATATAATAAGGGAATTGAAGAGCTGGGGATATTAATGGCAGGGTAGAGCACTTACCTAGCAAGGGCTAGGTAAAGGCTCATACACATAGTACTGGGAAGTACTATAAAGAAGAAAGAAGAGAAAGAAAAAGAAAAGAAGGAAAGAGAAGAGAAAGAAAAGGGAAAGAGAAGAGAAAAGGAAAGGAAACGAAAGGAAAGGAAGATACAATTCATTTCTGGAACAAAGAACAAGAAGGCTTATATTCCATTATAAAATATTGAAGTTTTTTCAGCTTGGGGTTTGGGCTGGACTCTATTATATAATCAGACGTTACCTGAGTCTTGTGCCCCCCCCCCATCATCCTGTGGGATATTGGGACTTGAAGAGCCAACAAAAATGCTCATACTTTGGCTGTTGTTATTTTTGTGAGTAATAAAGCTCTTTGTGGGTCCTATTTATTGATTCCTCCTTTCCTGCTACCTACCTGCTGTCTCTGGGAAACACGCCAAAGGCCAGGATTTATTTGATCAGATGGTGTACTGCTTGGACCTCAAGGAAACAGAATACTCTGGCCTCCAGTTCCTTGACTCTGCCCAGATCACATACTGGCTGGATCATTCCAAGACCATAAAGAAGCAGATGAATACTGGGCCTGCATATGCTTTGCCCTTGCAAGTTAAATACCATTCTTCAGAACCAAACAAACTTCGAGAAGAGTTTACAAGGTATCTGTTTGTTCGATGACTCAGGAATAACATTCTTTCTAGAAAATTGATGTGCCCCTATGAAACAGCTGTGGAACTAGCTGCTCTCTGTCTGCAAGCGGAGCTTGGGGAGTATGAGCTTCCAGAACACACATCAAAGCTGTGTTTTGGTTCATTCCAAATCAGACAGAAGCGATGGGATTTTATATCTTCTAGAGATGGAAAGAGTGCAGGGAAAAAAGCCCTGTCCAGGTGGCACTCTCCTAGCCGAATAAAGCAAAGTGGCTGGAAATGTTTGGGGCATACATACACTTTATCAGGGGAAGAGATCACTGTGAATATTCTCTTGGACTGATCCCGATGGGCATGTTAAGCTTTGAAGGAGCTAACAAAATAAGCTTATTCTTTTGGCCTAAGATCACCAAAATGGATTTTATTTTTATTTTTATTTTTGCCAGTCCTGGGAGGCCTGGGCTTCTTTTGCTCAAGGTTAGCACTTTACCACTTGAGGCACAGCACCACTTCCAGATTTTTCTGGTTCTGTGATACTGAGGAATTGAACCCAGGGCCTCATGCATGCTAGGCAAGCACTCTACTACTAAGCCACATTCCCAGCCACAAAATGGATTTTAAAAAGAGCAAACTGACACTCGTGGTGGTGGAGGAGGATGGTCAGGTTGTGAGCAGGAGCACACCTTTGTGTTCTGGTTGGACAGCAGCCCGTACCTGCAAGCACCTGTGGAAGTATGCGGGAATACACTATGCCTTCTTCTGCCCATGCACACCTGGGAATGGCCAGTCCAGCAGATTCGGTTTCGTCCAGCTGGGCTCTCTGCCAAAATCCACAATTGAAGCTAGCTTGTTAGTCTGCATGTAGAGTAAAATCTCAATTCCTTCACATCTCTTGGTGTCTTTCAAGAACTTATCATACTCAGTCATGCTGCTGCTGATGGGTTAAACCTTTCTACCAAGTGAATGTAGCCCAGTCCTGTCCCCTACCACCAGCAGAAGGAGGACAGATGCAGGACTGTGGTGACTTTTGCTTCTCTTTCACAGCTCTCCATGCTTTGGTGGGCTTGGCCGGGCTCCATCAGTAGCCTTCTTCCAAGGGGAAGTTACCTGAATTGACATTTTATTTTAGTTTTTAATAATTTTTATTGAGATTAAGTGATGACATAAATTTCACAGTATTTTGAGAGAGTGATACTTAAAAGGTCACAAACACATTTTAACCTTCACAAGGCCATTGACATTTTAGAAGTCCAAGGAGGAACATCTCTGAAATGTCATCTTTCTCTTAGAAAAAGGCAACAAGAGAAAATATACCTTATTTCTAGATGTCATGTTTGCCATATCCGTAATCACATCTCTTTCAGACTAAAATTGAAACCACCATTCAGGATGGCTGTGGCATCCTTTTATCTCAGGGACTTCTATTAAGAGAGAGGAATAATGCCTCTGGAAATTTTAAATTAGCTTGAGTAAGTTATTTGATTACTTGTAAATAAATACTGAGCTAAGTTCTGGCACTCTTCTACTACCTTAAATGAATTTATGTATTAAAGGCTTATAATTACTATTATTTTGGTGCTGATGATTCAACCCAGAGTTTGTAGCATGCTAAACAAGTGCTGTATAAATATGGAGGAGAAATAACCTTGGTTAACTCATTTTCAGATTTTTCTGTACCAGAAGTGCAATGGAAAAGGAAAGACTTCACATTTGAGAGATTATAAACTGTCATAGGTTCTTAAATCTAAGCATGGAAGATTTGCTTTCCCCGCCCCCATCCTCCATTGAACTCAACTTCTTTGTACTTAAGGCGTATTACAAGCCTATTGTTTCCTTCATTTTGTACATAAAGAAAACCAAAAAAAGAGAATGATAAAGTATCTGCCCAGGTCACAAAACAAGCCCTGATTCAAACCTAGATCCAACTTGGAAATCATTGTGTTAAACATTGCTATACTACTTCATTGTAACCTAAAAGCATTCCAGCTAAAACTAAGTACATTTTTCAAGGATCCTGAAAGAGACTTAGACTTTGGTTCCCTCGCACTCCAAAGTCTATGCAAACTTCACTATCCTGTAGGACCTTCGGCTCATCCAGAGCAAATACCAAAGAGGATATCCCATTGGAACACAGAAGAAATCATCTAGAAGCCATTTATTGTGGCCTAAATCTCACCTTTCAGGAAACTGCAGATCTTAAGGTTTGTCCAGAAGCAACTGAGAGCTTATATATTTGACTTGTTTCCATTGAGGAAATAATCAAGCTCGTCTCAGGACTTTTGCCCTCAGCATAACATTATATAATCTTCCACCAATAATCCTCAGTCACATTTACATCGTCTGACAGGTGAGTGGGAAAAAGACAGTCACTAGACAATAGTTCAACTTATTCACATGTGCTTCCCCTGCCCTTTGCTCTGGAAAGTCCTTTCCCTTCTCCTTATTACAAGTGCTTGTACATTTTGCCTTACCAAGGATGGAGAAAATCTGGACTTTGCATACAAATAAAACTCCCCTGACAACCCTCCTACCCTCACACTCATTGCTGCTGTCAACAACGTATCCAACACTTTTCCAGAATTATTTATAAAAATGAACAATAACTAGGGGAAGGGTAAAAGGTGTTCCCAACTGGGGCAGAGGTTACCAGTGGGTGGCTTTGTTTAAGTAAGTCAGGTGCATGTATTGCTTCATCCTCAGGGAGTGCTTCTTTATTGCTGACCTGTTTGAAGTAACCTGGTAGGAAACTAGAGGAGAAATAACATTGGGTAAGTTGTTTTCAGCACCAGAAATGAAATGGAAAAGGAAGGACTTCACGTTTGAGAGATTCTAAAGTGTCATAAGATTTTCAGTCTAAGTATGGAAGACTTGCTTGGCCTTTTCCCCCTAAAATCTTTTGCATCATGAACATCTGAAGAGCTTCCATTAAAACAACTCAGAAAGGAAGCAGATGGTTCAAACTGATCTGAATTTAGAGCTTAAAAAATAGTCTTATTGGGCTTTGAAGATAAAGGTCAGATCCTTAAGATGTGTCAGGTTTACATGGCTGGTAAGTGGGTGCTCAAAGAGGGTTGGGGTTTCTTTGTGGGCAAGCTGATAGAAATGCTTTTATTTTACATTTTACAAATGCAGTATTTAAACTGGGTGCTGGTGGCTCACACCTGTAATCTTAGCTACTCAGGAGGCTGAGATCTGAGGACTGTGGTCCAAAGCCAGCCCAGGCAGGAAAGTCCGTGAGACTCTTATCTCCAATAAACCACCAGAAAACCAGAAGTGGTGCTGTGGCTCAAGTGATAGGGTGCTAGCCTTGAGCTGAAGCACTCAGGGACAGCGCCCAGGCCCAAAGCTCAAGCCTCATGACAAAAAAAAAAAAAAAAAAGTAAGAAAAAAAAAGAAAAAAAAAAGCAGTATTTACTGGGATGCCTGTACTTCATGCTTGTAATTCTAGCTACACAGGAGGCTGAGATCCAGAAAATTGGGGTTTGAAGCTAGCCTTGGCAGAAAAGTCTGAGGGACTTCATCTCCAAAACAACCATCAAAAAGCTGGGCTGGAGGTGTGGCTCAAGTGGTAGAGTGTCAGCCATGGGTTCAAGCCCTGGTACTAGCAAGTTCAATATTCTTCCTCTCGGTCAAAAAGTGGAGGAAAGTGGCAATAGGGACGAGGAAAATGTGGGAGGAAGTACAGTTATGACAGGTTTAAATGCTATGTTAGAATGCCTTCCTCTCCAAGAAGAAAGTTTTTCTAATCAAATAGTTCAATATCAAGAACATAGCCGGGATAACATGTTGATCTTTTAGAAAGAAAATATACATCCTCCAATTTTAGAGCTAACAGTATTTAGTTATTTTTATAATATAATTATTTTATGTATATTTTATGATATAATATAATGTAAAATATAATGTAAAAGTATTCTTTTTGAGATTTAAAAAAATCAGTATATGTTTACTGGAGTTTTTTTTTTTTAACACTCCTAACCCAAACAACAAATAATTTTGAGTTCCTGTTAGATATATGCACTACCAAATAAAATAAACATAGCTTATGTTCCCCTGGAGTTTAGAACTGAGCATAAAGCTCCTAGAAGAAAAGTTAGTAATTTATTAATTTACTAAGTATTCATCAAGCCTATTTTATCATCCAATGTAAATTGCCTGTAATTCTCGAACTTGAGATTGCCTGACCCTGCAGCAATATTTGTCCACTGCTGACCTGATACCTGCTGACCAGGTCGCTTCGTTGTTTTCTCAGGTCTTGCAAAAAGCACTATCCAGCCAAGGATGGTCCAGGTTGCAGCCACCTCCTAGGTCATGAGCCATGTCCATAAGAGTTGAGTCACATACCTAAGCCCTGGCCCTGTGGCCTTCTTACAGATTCATCTAGAATAGTTTTCTTACCCATAGCCAAAAAATACATTAACTCAACATAGTACATACACACACATAAATTTTAGGGAAAAATTCTTACAAAATTTATTTTTCTTACAGATGAGCCATTCTGCTCTATCATTCTCTAGTGTTTCATTTTATTTTACTTTTCATTTTTAAGTACTAGTGATAGCTGAGTGTTGTGCACACTCTCAGGAAGATCACAAGTACTTAGATGCAAAAGATATGATTAGTCCCATTTTCCTAAGAAAGAGATAAAGGTGAACTCTTTTCAGGTTGTTATACTTAGAGGCCCTAGTTTCCTGAACCCAATCAGAGGAAACCAAGTCAGTGACTTAGTGATTGACTCCTTAGCAAGGAACTACCACAATCTGTACTAGTGAGTTAAAGACACTGTTTCTCCTCTTCTAGAGTGTGTGGGTCTAGTTTCATTGATCACAAATGGGTTTTTGGCACACATTTCTAGAAAAGAGAAAAAATACTTTCTGAGTCATTTCTAATCTCAACTACCCCAATAGCAGCAGCAATGAAAACAGCCAGGTAATCTTTATATAGGGTCTGAGAATATAGGTCAGGGGTAGAATACTTGCTTACCATGTATGAAAACCTGAGTTCAATACCCAGTGCTTCACGAAAAAAATTCTATAATATTTGAGATCAAATTAGCTGTCACTGTTGGGGCATATGACTAGAGAAGACCTGAGGAAGGGTGTGTTTCTCCATCTGTGTGCTGGTTATGTAGCAAAGTTCAGTGTATGAAAGTTCATTCTAATCCAGCCAAACCTCAGAACCACTCTGTGAACCTAAATGCCCATCAATGATTAAATGGCTGACTCCACTGTGGAATAGTCACAGAATAGAATACCAGCTCGTAATTTCTATTATTCAGGCCTTCTTTCTTTAATAAAAATACTTCTGTCTAATTTTTACTCATTTCCTAAAAGAGATAACATAGGCAAAAACAAAAAAATTATAAAATAGCACCCTATAGATACATGTTTGCATTAAAACAATTTATTAATGTCATTGTGAAAAGGAAGAAAAAATTCCTCTTTTAAAAGGTGGCTATGCTTTTAAGATTATAAATTTTTTTGCTGTGACAGTATCTTGATGTAGAATTAGAGAGGCTATCACTTTACCACGTTAGGCATGCCTCTACGTCCTGCTTTTTCTTGTTATTTGGAGATAAGAGTCTCCTGGATTTACCTGGTTGGGCTGGCTTTGAACCAGGATATCCAAATCGCAGTCTCATAAGTAAATAGGATTAATGTGAGCAGGTTTTTTTTTTTTTAATGATAGGATTGAGTAAATCAGTTCACATGTATGTTTTTAAGATCTCTTCCTGAAAGCATTGGACCTGACACTATTTTAGACATTACAGAACTTGAGACTTCTATCAGTACCCATTTCAGAGTTTCAGGCAGAAAACATCAATGCTAATGAGGGCAAATTAATGATGATTTATTCTCTGAAGCAAAACCATCGTCCTTTCTGCTTGCAGTGCCAGTCACCCCATGGGACAAAGTTCATAGCTCCATTTTATCGAATCCTTTTTTGTTTTTCACAATCAGTCTGTTAAAACAGTACATGTACAAATATAAAAGCTCCAAAATGGGGCTGGGAATGTGGCTTAGTGGTAGAATGTTTGCCTAGCATGCATGAAACCCTGGGTTCAATTTCTTAGTACCACATAAACAGAAAAAGCCAGAAGTGGCGCTGTGGCTCAAGTGGTAGAGCACTAGCCTTGAGCTGAAGAGCTAAGGGACAGAGGCCAGGCCCAGAGTTCAGGCCCCACGACTGACAAAAAAAATTACTGTATGCATATTCTTTTCAAGTGCATATGTCCACAGAACCTATAGAAAGAGAGACTGTATCCTAGGGCATAAGACAAACCTAAGCAAATGTAAAAGAATTGGAATAATACAGGTATATTCTCGAAAGACAAGAGTCTAGCTATAAATCAAAGCATGTTAAAAACTAAATTTCCAAACACTTGGAAACTAAATAATTTACTTCTATGTAATCCATGAGTCAAAGAAGAGACCTCAAGAGAAATAAAAATTTTCATTGAAAAGAATGAAAATGAAAACAAAATTTATAATACATATATAAAACAACATAGAAGGAATAGACAACACCAAATGCATATATTTTAACACCAGTAAAAAAAATCTCAGATCAGTAATGTAACATTCCACTTTAAGAAACTGGAAAAAAGAAAAAGCTGAAGATATGGCTCAACTGGTAAAGTGCCTGCCTAGTAAACAGGAGTCTGAGTTCAAACCCCAGTCCTTGTAAAACACAAGAAGAAAACAAAGAAAAAGCAATCTCCAGGACAAAAAGATCAAAAGAAGCAAAAAACAAACAGAAAGAAAGAGACAATAAAGGTAAGAATTGAAATCAGTGAAACTGAAAACAAAATGCAATCAAGGAAATCAATGAATCAAAAGAGCTGGCTTTTTAAAAAAGATCGATGAAATAGTCAGCTTCTAGAAAGAATGATTAAAAGAAGAACAACTTACATCAATATTGAAACATCATTACATAATTATTATAGATGCAGACATCATATTTCTTAGACATATTTCCTAGACTTCATTACATAGTCTATAGACATCATTCTATAGATTTCTATATTCTATAGACATCTATAGACACCTATAGAATATAGACATCATTACACATCCTATAAACCTCAAAGGCATAATAAGGGAATATAATAATTGCATATACATATATAAATAATAACTCTTTATAAATTTGACCACTTAGATAAAATGAACCAAGCCCTCAAAAACTAAAAGCTATAACAAGTAACAAATGTGAATGGATAATCTAAATAGGTAACTAGTAAGCAACTTTGATTTGTAATATTAAAAGCTTCCAAGAATGAAATCTTCTGTTCTAAACAGTTTCACTGGAGTATTCTACCAAACATTGAAAGAATGAACATTGATTTTATTCAATCTCTTCCAGAAAAAAGAAAAGGTAAGGATTTCACAATTTATTTTAGGAGGTTAGTATTGTTCTGGTACAAAACCAAATTAAAAAAAGGGAAAGACAAACACTAGTGTCTTTCATGAAAATAGAAGCAAAAATCCTTAACAAATCAAATCCAGAAGAGATTTATATGGTGACCAAGTGGAATTATTCCAGAGTTGCAAGACTGAGTAAAAATTGAAACTCAATCTATTTAATTCATCATACTGATAGACCACGGGAAAAAAGACTATATGATCGTACCATCCCAGAACACTTTTTTTTTTGAGAAAAAAAATGTCTACTCATGATTAAAAAAGAAAAACCTCATAAAATAAGACTAAAAAGGAACTTTCCTAATATGATAAAGAGCATCTACATAAAACTCTACAGCTAACATTATATTTAGGGGGGAAAACTATTTGCTTTCTTCTAAGATCAAAAATAAGGCAAGGATGTCCACAGTTACCAATCTGATTGAAAATAGTAGCAAAAGTTCTAGCCCATTAAATAGGACAAGAACATAGAAATTAGAATGCCTTCAAAGGAAAAAGAAAGAAAGACTCACAAAGCAACAAAAAATCATGTGGTACCTTATAAATAAGTTAGAAACAATAGCAAGAAGGAAAAAACCACTTCTGTCCTTATCTTGGGGTTCATTTTGCTTAACATTATCTTATCTGACCTTTTCTGCTTGTTTCTTATTTGCAATTTGTTACTGCAAATAAGAAACCATGGGACCTATGTTTCTTTGGGCCTGGCTTACTTCACTTAATATAATTTTTCCATAGTATAACCCTTGTTTTCACTGTATTTGATGCTGAAATAATTTGGGGAGGGGAAGGGAAAAAATTGTTTAAATAGGGATACAGGTGGACCCATTGCAACAATGAGATGTACAAAACACTATGTTGAAAATGAACTTCAAAAAAATGAACTTCAAAAAAAATGAACTTCACAATTTGAGGGGGGAGTGTAGTTGTAGAGATGGGAGGGACGGGATGGTAAGGGAAAAACAAAGGAGGAGGCAACAATGCTTGATAAGAAATGTACTCATAACCTTGCTCAAGTAACTGTAACCCCTCTATACAGTATTTTCACAATAAAAAACTTATTAAAAAAAAAAGAAAGAGAAAACTCAGCCAAGTCCTGGTGGCTCACACCTATAATTCTAGTTACTTGGGAGGTTGATATCTGATAGAGATTGGAAAGTCAGTAAGATTCTTATCTGCAATTAACCAGCAAAAAGCCAGAAATGAAGCTGTTGCTCAAGTCTTTATTTATTTATTTTTTGTTGGTCGTGGGGGCCTGAACTCTGGGCCTGGACACTGTCCCTCAACTCTTCAACTCAAGGGGACACTCTACCACTTGAGCCACAGTGTCACTTCCAGCTTTTTCTGCTTATGTGGTGTTGAGGTATTGAACCCAGGGCCTCATGTATGCAAGACAAGCATTCTACCACTAAGCCACCTTCCCAGCCCATATTACTCAAATCTTGAGTGAGTTAAAAAAAAAACCAAAAAACAAACAAAAAACTAAGGGACAGTGTCCAGGCCCTGAGTTCAAACCCCAGGACGAGAACAACACAAAATCAGCTCCTCCCAAAAAGTTAAATTTTATGCAATTTCATTATGGTATGAAAGTTGCTTAGCACAGGGTCTGACACAAAGTAAATTATCTGAAAAGGTTATTTATTATATCTCTAGCCTGCAAGTTCTTCATCTCTTACATTTTTATTCAGTATGTGAAGGCAACTAGTGTGTCATAATTTAGCTTGTCCTTCATTGACCTGGACCTTGCATTTAGATGAACTCTGTAAATCATTGACTACTAAGTACTGATTTCAAACAACCTGTTTTACAATAAAGTGACCTGTGCTTCAATTGCCATGGGGGAGGATCTCCGTTTCCTTTGGGGAAGGCTAAAAACCGGCTGATTTTAAGACCTGGGTTTAAATTTCACCTTGCCATTTCTTAAACTGTGTCCTGTTAGAGAGGTGACTCAGTCTATTTCACTGTCTACTTACCAGTGATTAGGACAAGGAGAATCCACTTTCCATGGCTATTGTAGTGAAGAAAACAAAACACTGTTCATAGAGGACACGGCCTGTCAGCGAGACCCAGCCTAAAGGAATCATTCTAACCTCATCACTCAGTTTCTGAAACCAGGTTGTCTAAGGCAGATGCCAATCACTGCACAATCAGTTTATTTCTGTAACCAAGGGCACAGTCTTGAAACCACAGAAAGCTCTAGCAGGATCGAGGACTGCACTGTGCTTCCTCTGGGCTTTCTCCTTCCAGGCTTGCCACCTGTTTTACTTGGGAGTGGCTGTGCGGAGCCCTCAGGGAAAGCAGGGCTGGGAAAACCTCTCAGCCTCTCTCCAAAGACCTCAGTAGACAGAGGCAGGACCTTAGCAATCACTTCCTTCCACCCCAGCCATAAAGAAAGTGAACCTCAGCAGGCCAGGTCCTCTGTGCTGAGGCTAGCCTGTGGCTTAAAAAAGACACCTGTGGGTGGACAGGAACCGGAAGCAGAGCCCTGGCAGCCCAGATGCACCTCCGAAAGCTCTAATTTTTTTTTTCCTGTAGCAGAAACTGGATTTAGGCAGATTAAATGTTACTATCTCTGGAACATCCCAGAGATTGATCCAGGGTGGAGTAATGGGGGCATTCTCCCAGCTCAGGGAAAGAGAACGAATGGCTGTGGTTAGAAGTGGGAGTGAGGCAACAGAAAGAGCTGGAATTGGCTTTCCAGGAAGTCTTAAAAGGGTTTTGAGCAAAGAAACATAACTGTGCACTGGAATAAGACCTTTGATGTCACAACACCCAGAGTGACTTCAGAATACAAAGTAGAGTGAGAAGAAGGGGGAGGGGAGCATAGATGCCCAAAGCACACTTGAGGTGGAGCAGCCAAGAGGGAAAGGGAGGGAGCTGTTGACAGGCCTAAAAGCATGCTTCATCCAATGGGCAGCCGCTGTCCCCATCCCTGCCACTTGTCATTTCCTGAGTGTCATGTGCCCAGTGGCACAAGGGTATTCCATATTTATCAGGCCACAAGCATGGGTTACTTCTCTTTTCCTGAGCGTGCAACATATGTGCAGCTAGTCTTTCCAAGACATCGCACTTCAAAGACCCCGTGACTAGCATGGATTTGTTATTAGTCGTTAACCACAGTTTGGGAAATAACAACTGCTAATCTCACCTTAGGAGATTCTTATGTGTATCACTAAGAATATGTTGTTAGCGCAGTGGGGAAATGTATATGCATGCATGCCGTACAGTAGGTGATTGAATAAAATGTACAATGCATGACTTTTAACTCTCTTTAAGCAGTTGTACAAAGGAAGTGCCATTTAATAAAGCACTTTAGGAAGAGAACAATGTCCCCCCTTTCAGCATTCTCACCCATCCCTCCTCCTCCCCACCCTTTCCCTCACTCTTCTTCATTTTGTAGGCTATACATTGGATTTTTGGTTGCATTCTCTCCCTGTGCTCCTCTTCATTTGTCTATCCTTTCCCCTTTAAGGTGTTTTATTTTGTTGAACTTTGATTTTGGCTCTCTAAGGAATGACACTATTTGAGGTCTCCCTTGAATCTACTGTATGTCTGTTAATACACTTGTATACACTTGCATGCTACCATTGCATTTATTTGTAAGTTTATAAAGCTAAATCTAGCTTCCACATATAAGGGAAGACATGGATCCTTTGTTTCTCTGGGCCTGACTTACTTCATGTAACATATTTTTTCCCAGATCTTTCCATTTCTTTATAAACAGAACCATACCATTCTTTCTAATGGAGAGTAAAATTCCATTGTGTATATAGACCACATTTTCTTGATCCATTCAGCTACAATGCATATGTAACTTTTATTCTCTGTGGATGAAAGTTGTCAAGAGGACATTGTAATGATGATGTAATATTCATTTCATAAATAACTCACGTTTATATAAGTGTAATTGCAAGAGCCATTTGCAAGAGACTTGTTCTAGACATTGCATGTCTCTGTGTATGTTTGTGTGTGTAAGTGTGTATACATACACAGGTGATATTCCAAGAGCATGAAAACTGGTAGGGTGATGTTCTCTGCGGTTCCCAGCTTGCCCTCATCAAGCAGGCAAGCAATCCACAGTAGCCAGTGAGTTGGGAATCCACTGGCTGCTTTGGGATTGCCCTTGGCAGGGATGATGGCTGCCTTTTTCTACTGTTCAGTCTTTTTCAGGACAATGTTGACCCTCAGTGCCTCCTGCTGAGCCCTGTATTTGTCTTCTCCTGCTCTATGATCTCCCCCTGGGAGGTCAGACACATCACCAAGGATGAGCCCAAAGGTTGCTTCTGGTTTCATCAGGTCATTGGCCCTCTGCTTGGAGACTAGTTCTCTCTGAGTCCTTAGTGCTCCAGCATCAAAGTGAGATACCACTAACTGTGGGGAGAGATGGCTGCACATGCGCTCACAGCCCTCTGAGGAAGGGGCTAGCAGGATAATGCTGACATTCTGTGAATCTTCGCTATCAGTGATGACTGGTGGGTTCTATGGTACAGGATGGCAGGCAAATACAATTGGTGTTTGTTTCCAACTAGTGACAAAGGAAGTCCTTGCCCATACTACACAATGTCCTGTACTGCCAAGAATTGATAAAACATTGGGTCTCTGTGCCTAGCATCCACATCTATAAAACAAAGTTCCCCAGGTCTCTTGGGATAGCTAAGTCAGGCAGAATTCCAACATGTTGGCAGCCCTGTTTTCATTGGCTGGATCCATTCACAGGAGCTGGCCACCAGTCTGGCCTCCATTTGAGTTCTTCACTGGGATGTTTTTCTTTCTCCACAGTCACCTTTAAATTTATACATATTTATTTATATTTAGTTTTGTGCCATTATCAGGGCTTGAACTCTGGGTCTCAAACTCTTGCTTAGCTTTTTCCTCTCATGGCTGGTACTCTACCACTCAAGCGACAGCTCCAGTTCTACTTTTGAATTCTTTGAAAAGCTCCATCTAAATATTGCTTCCTTCAAAAGTTTTCCCAGACTCCTTCAACTAGGGGTCATTTATTTATACTCCAGAGTATACTTTAGTTATTGTTTATCATGGTAAAAAGGAAATAATTTTGTTGTTAAACAGTACCAAGTTCAAAGCTTGTTCCTGCCAATTACTGACCATATCAACTGAAGAAAATTTATAGTGTTTTTGGAAGTTTGATCTGTAAAATGTAGAAATAATGCCAGTTTCTCCTGGCTGTAATATAACCTAAGGCACTACAGATAAAAAGAATTATAATGATGCAAAAGATGATTTATTATTTATATAATAATCCCTGATTATTCTATTTCCAAAGGAAATAAATTATTCTAGTTCTGAAGAGAAATCATGTACAACAGATGTAGTCTTTTACTGTGGCAATGTTAATGACTTGTTTTAGTTAACTATTATTGTTTCATACATTATGAAATATGCATATCCCCTGTTTGATATTGTTTCTTGGCAATCAACATTCATTTCTACCCTATTCTATGAAAGGACTGAAAATTTGAGAAGATCATTTCTGAATGCAGTTTAAATTTGGCCAATAGCACCCATTTAAGATTTTTTGTATTTTGTATTTTTTGCATTCAAGACTCTTTTTTTTTTTTTTTTTACTTGGTTTGGGGTTTGAACTCTGGGCCTGGGCTCTGTCTCTCAGCTCTTCAGCTCAAGGCTAGTGCTCTACCACTTGAGTCACAGCACCACTTCTGGTTTCCTGGTGATCCATTAGAGATAAGAGTATCACAGACTTTCCTGCCCTGGCTGGCTTTGAACTGCCATCCTCAGATCTCAGCTTCCTAAGTAGCTAGGATTACAGGCCTGAGACCATGATGCCCAGTTCAAGATATTTTTTAAAAAGAAGAGAGGGATTGAGCAACAGCTTTATCCTGAAGAAGATAAGCATAACTCTGAGAGGAACGCACCTCAAGTATAACTTACCAAATATCTCCAGAGAAGAAATCCTTTTACAAAGGCTAAGAACTCATAAACATGGTGATGTTTCCATCTGGAGGAAAGCTCTCCATTTCATTGACTATAGGTCTGTGGGGAGCTGGGCAGACATGGGCATGAGCACCTTATGCACCATCTCTTAACATCTGTGCTACGGAAAGTAAAAAAAAAAAGAATATAAAAATTAAAATATTTACAAGCAAGCTTGTTATATATGCCACAAAGAAGGTGCAAAACTGATGGGGTTAAAATGTGCTTCTGTACACAGTGATAGGTATAAAATAAACCTCATCACTGAGATCCTACTTTATTCAGACTGCTAGGGCAGTCAGGTCAAAACTCAAGTAGAAGGAGACAACTCTTAGGAAACAGAAGAGCGTGAACACACTTTTTAGAGCTTAATTGAAGGAGCAAAACCTCCCTTGGAAAGAACCCTTCCATATGTCCCATTAAAATTTTACTTAAAGTTGCCTTCTCTTCACTCTGCCTCCTGAGGATGTGATTCTGGGTACAATGGGCACAATGTAACAATGCAATGGACCAATGTGATATTCATGATATGCTAAAACCATCATTTCCCTCTGACTTCTAGTAGACAAAGAATGATATGGCCTGGGATAAGGGATAGTGTGCTCCCTGCCATGAGTACTTGCTAATAGAAAAGATGCCAGACTACAAATGACATCATCACGTTGGGCTTGCTCAAATTCCCATTTATAGTTCAAGACTAAATTGGCATTTGCAATGGCTGGTGGCTCTTCCCATGTTTTTGTTTAGGGTGGGAGTCTGGTTCCATTAGAAGGAAGGAAATGTTTGTACTAGCAAAGAATGTTCAGGGGACATTAGAACATCGTGTTTTTATTTCCATCTCTTTCACTTAAATATCCCTACCAGATACCTTAAGTTCTTACTCCTTTATTAGTGCCTTAATTTAGCACAAGAAAACCATTTTGCTGTGTTATTTAATTGACCTACAACTCTAGCCTTTACAATCATCTGTCTTTAAAATTCTCAAGTAAATTGATCCTGTGCCTAGCTAGAGGAACCTATTGAAGGAATGACTTCTAAAATGTGACAAACACTTCCCCATTTGTCAGAAATGCCTGAGTTAGGCATTCAGTGCTCCCCAGAGTTGAGAAGTGGCTGTCCCAAGCCACCTAAGCTATCTCTATATCTTTGCTGCCATAGTCACTAATGTCATATCCATCCACCATCACATACTGTGAGTGAGTGATCTGAGCCCCAGTCTTTCCCCTAGTGGGGTCTGTTTCCAGCAGTCAACCCAGTCCCTGGCAGGAAAGCTATGAAAGCCAAAAGGGGTGATTAATGTAACTTTAATGAAAGCACTGGTTCAAGAAGGAACAGGGAACTCAAACCAGTGGGAGTAAAGGTATTAGGAGAGAAGTTCTTGGAGGAAGCTGTGGCCTTTGACCTAGAAATACATAATCTGTCACCAATTGAGGAGCAACCAAAGGAATTAGGCCCTCATTCCATTTTCAAGTCTCTCCCAGTCACTGGCCAAACCTAGCTGGAAGCCCACTTAATAAGCTAGTGATAAAGGTCAAGATCTTGGAGACTAGAACAGGGTGAAAATAAGATGACAAATAGAGCTGCAGATAAAGATCACATAGCTGTCCCTTTATTTTTCTTTAGCATCTGCTGTTGTCTTTTTTTGGGGGGTCTGGTCATGGGGCCTGAACTCTGGGCCTGGGCGCTGTCCCTCAGCTCTTCAGCTCAAGGCTAGCACTCTACCACTTGAGCCATAGCGCCACTTCTGGCTTTTTTCTTATATGGTGCTGGGGAATCGAACCCAGGACCACAGGCATGCAAAGCAAGCGCTCTACCACTGAGCCACTTTCCCAGCCCCTGTCTTTTTTTTTTCTTAAATAAGAAAAACCTATTTCCCCCAAATAGGATATACACACAAAGCCCCAGTGGCTAATATAGCATCCTTTGGTATATGACCAGGTCCATTATATTTTCACTTAAACAAATTTGCTACCATTAGTCTTCACATAGACTGAAGGTCTTTTAAAAAGACAAAGAGACAGAATCCATTAATAAAAACTGTTGCTGTTGTTTGTCCAAAATGTGCAATATATTCTCCAGACACCCTAGCATCCATACACTAGACCATAGCCCATATGCTCTGCAATGGTGTCACTGGTGTTCCCAGTGGGAAGAGGGCCACTAGGAAGACACTGGGTTAAGAAAGCTTTAAGAAAGCTACCAGGATAGCTAGGGCAGAATTTGAAGTCAAAATATTTGGAGCTTGGCTATTTTCAGTATCAGGAATCGAAGGATACACACAGACAACCTTCTTGCGTGGTTCACTTCTAGAAAGAAATTGGATTCAGCCTCAGAGAAGGAACTTAGTAAAAAGTAGGTGGGGATAGCTAGAGTTCCAACCTGTTAGACTGGTGCTCAGAGCTAAGATTCTATCAGGGAACAGTGAAGAAGGTTAAGTAGAATAGCCTCTCCCATCAGTGACTACAGACAGGGAGTAGCCCAATGCAGTCTTTAACAGAGGAGTGAATCAAGAAAAAAAATATACACATATGTATGTGTGCTATATGTGATATGTGATATATATACATACACAATACAATTTTATTCATCTATCAAGAAGAATAATATTATAATATTATGTCACTAGGAAATGGATGGACCTGGAAATAAATCATACAGAATGAAGGAAGCCAGGCTCAAAGATAAAGGACTCATATATTTTCTCTCATATATGGAAGTTAGACCTAAAATATAAACACATATGAAAACACATGCAAGGTTACATGCATATGTATACTATTAAACTGACTAAAGTATGATACACAGATAGGTGTATTTCCCTGGGGTGTTTTACACCATGGAACTTTGACCAATTAACAGACAGCTTGACAAAATGAAAAATTATAAAGCTGAACCATGTCTTGTCTGAGGGAGCTGGGGCCTAATGGGATGGATGGATGAATGGAGAGAAGAATGGTAGACACATACGCTTGTAGTACTTAATGTACATATGTGAAAATGGAGCTAGGTAACTTGAGGCGGAGGGGATGGGATGATGGGAACAGGAAGGAGAATGATGGAATGGGTGTCACTGATCAAGATGCATTCTACACATATATGGATATATTAGACAGAAACTATTTGCAGATGATAATAATAATAACACATGTGTTAGAGTTTTGTAGTGTTAATGCCCATCCTTCCCTTCTGGGTTCCATGTCTTCAATTTTTGACTCTTCATTATGGTTAAGAACTTAAAACTTTTGAGATTTCAATCCTGGCTCCCCCAGTTACTAGTAGTGTGACCTTGGGCAAGTTCATTCATGTTTTCCTTTTTTGTTTCTTCATTTACCCTAATTATAAAAGGACAATAATAATAACACCTGTCTCCTAGGGTAATTGTGAGAAGAAAATGAGATCCACCACTATAAATGAAGCCTTAATGATGATTCCCTTTTCTCTTTCAGCCTGTGGACCTGACAACACCTCACTACTGATCTTTAACACTCATGATTCACTAGGCCACAGGCCACAGTTACTCTCAGGTGCTTCTTGCCTAACGCATTCACACAAACACCTTACTGCTATGTATATCCTATGAAACTAGAAAAATTGAGGGGATGGAAGAGGAGGATGAAAAGGGTGAGAATGAGCAGATGCATTATACTCATAGTGACACGTTGAATTATAACCCCTTCGTATAATCACTTCAAGATAATAAAAATATAATTTAAAAAACAACAGCAGCAGCAACAACAACAAATCCCTCATCAGACTTCTCCAATCTCCTTGTGTGGACCAGCCATCGACTCACTGCCCACCCATGGACCCAGGAAGTTCCTCCCATATTCCTTCCTCTCTTCTTTCCCTTCTACCATGAAATGGTACTTAATATGCTTAGAAGAACTTTTGCGGGTTTTTCTTTTATTTTGCATTTATGGAACCATTTTATGTAAACGTCCATTTTAAGTCACATGAATGTACTATTGCACATTTCTATCTCTGGAAGAAATGAGAAAGGTTGGAAATGGCTGAAGGTTCTCTTTGTGTCTATTGGGCCTGGATAGAGACAAAATGTTTTCCCTAGCCTGGAACTATGCAATCTTTTGAAGTTCTTTTAAAGATATAAAAAGTAAGCTCAATGACAAAATAACAAATTCAGGATTGGCAAGCCATGTTCCCAGGCTTAGTTGATAGGCCCAAAACAGCATGTGGCTGGTATTTCAAGAGAAAAAAAAGAATACAATAACTTGCATTTGTTGAAATTTTAGGATTTGTTGATTATGCTTAGCTTAGATTTTTTTTTTGAACTTGGTTTCTGGATCCAACAATAAGGCTTTTGATGAGATATGATTTTTTTTATTGTGACACTGAAGACATTTTAATGTAACATTTTCTGAACTTCTTACTTTGAAACAATTTTAGAGTCATAGAGAAGAAATACAGAATGGAGAATTCTTGTACGCTGTGCACCAGTCTGCTTCTAATGTTATCATTGTATAGTAGAAACAGAATTTTAATTTATGTGGGAATCAATACTGACTATGCCACAGACTTTATTTGAGCTTCTCCAGTTTTGCTTCTCCAGTGTATGCTGTGGTAGTAGAGCTTGAACTCTGGTCCAGGGTGCCTTTTTTGCTGGTCAGCTTTTTGCTAATTAATTGGAGACAAGATCCTCATGGACTTTACTCTGCCCTCTCCCATGTGATTATGAGGTATGGTTAGGTTCATTCTTCATAGCTAGCATTCTATCATGGGATTCCTGTAGCCTGATTGTTTTTTTTTAATTTCCCTAAAGGAAAGTTTACTTTTTGTGGTATAAGTTTGGTGGAATTTTCCAACACAGCTTGTCTACCACTGGAGTACCATATTGAACCTCTCATCACATTAAAATTCCCATGTACAACTCCTTAGGAATGAACTCATTATTCCTAAAAACATTTTCACCTAATCAAAACTTTCTTTTATATATATATATATATATATATATATACATACATATATACATATATATATACACATAAATATATATATATATTTGGTATTTTTAAATGGATAGAAGTGATGTATATACATGTTTGTACAGTGGTGTCTAATATGAAAACTACAGGTCTTTCCGTTGTTTTTTCAAATGTGGGGGGAGGCTTATCTACTTTGATCTCCATTGGTATGCTCTGGTTTGACACAGGTCCAGACCTTTAAATCCAGAAGCCAATAATTCTAAGCTCCATTCCTGAAGTGACTGGTACTGATCCTTTTCGTCCACAGCTGAGACAGTTAAGAAATAGGGAGAATAAAGCTACACAGTTACATAGGGCAGAGTGTGAGATGGAATTCAGACTCAGGACTCCTGGTGCATGGTTCTTTCTCTTTCCTGGCATTCAAGTGTGGGTGCTCAGATAGATCTACAGCCCAAATGTGGGTGTTTGTAAAACACCTTTGAGGTGGTAAGTATGCTGGTGTTCACAGCAGATTTTTCTCATGAAAGATTGGAGCCCTAGCAAATCATGGCACAACATTGTAGAATGATTGATGAAATGCGCACCCTCAGAAAAAAAAGAAAAACTTTGAGGAACTGAAGACAATGGGGGCCCCTGAATTTGTTTACTAACAGAGATAATAGAAGTGGGTTCCCACACTAGACCAATGTGGTTGTTAGAGACAAAATACATGAAGGGAGGATTTGAGGTGGCAGGTTGACATTGGAGGTAAAGCTACCACAGGACAGGTAGGACAATACCAAAGGGCCTCAGAGCTGACCACTTCATGGCATGCAGAGAACAAATCCATGCTCATCTCTATCAATGAGGCTGTAGCCAAGTATGGTGGCACATTCTTGTACTTCCTGTACTGGAAAGGCTCAGGTAAGACGAGTATGACTGGACCTTGTCTCAACTAACTAACTAACCAACTAACTAACTCACTAAACTAGGGTCCAGAGGCTCACACTTACAATCCTATATAGGAGTCTAAAATCGGGGGAGGGGGTTTGGTTTGAAGCCAGCCTAAGTGGAAAACTCCTCCAGACTCCATCTCCAAAATAACCCGCAACAAGCCAAATTGGAAGATATAGTTCAGGTGGCAGAGTGCCAGCAGAGCAAGCAAGCTAAACAAGTGTGAGGCCCCGAGGTCAAATACCAGTACCCACAACAAACAAAACAAAAGCAACTCCCAAACTTGTCTATGATGATAGTTGAGTGCCCTTGAAACATAAGATATTTAGACTTCTATTATTACTATCATGCAAGTTCTTGAACTACTCCATGCATCACTTGAATACAGTGGACTCCTTAGTGTTCTGTGAAAGGTCTATGTATATGTGGGGCACAACTTGCTAGCTTGTGTAGTTCTCAGCCTCGTACCCAGTGTGGGGTAACTAGGGTAACTTGCCTGGCATAAAATGATGTCCTAATTCTTTGAAGAAAAAAATAAGCCACTACTGATATGAACCTTCCCCTGCACCCCGCCCCCTCCATAGCAAAATGTAGAAATCCTTTCAAATGTAGCAACACTGACATCTTTTTAGATGACAAACTGCCTAGTTGGGTTTTGAGAGTTACTGTATTCCTACAGGGCATTCTTAACTATTTTACAGGTTGTATGAGGGATATTTGAGAGATGCATTATTTTTCTTCCATCTTTTCAGACAACCCAGTAAAGTATTTGCCTCATGGTTTCAGACACCCTAGGTCTCCTCTGACATAAGTGTGTAGCAAATGGTACTGGAAACAGAACAAACTCCAGGACTTTTCTTTTGTGTTTTTTTTTTACAAAGATAAATGTCTGCATTTTTCCTTCTTACTTATTTATTTATTTTTTGGTTCCGGTCGTGGAGCCTGAACTCTGGGCCTGGGCGCTGTCCCTCAGCTCTTCAGCTCAAGGCTAGCACTCTACCACTAGAGCCACAGCACCACTTCCGGCTTTGCTCTTTTTGCTTATAGGTGCTGAGGAATTGAACCCAGTGTCTCAGGCATGCAAGGCAAGCACTCTACCACTGAGCCACCTTCCCAGCCCCTCCTTCTTACTTAAAAGTTAGTTTTTTTCTAAATTACTGAAACTTCCTGGCTATTAGTCCATTTCAGTTTACAGACATTTTCCCTTTGTTTTTATAGTTGCATAAAACTCATTATGGGTATATATCAAGATCAGTCCATGAATGTCCATTTAATTATTTGGTTAGTTTCCAATGTTTTTCTATCTCAAAATAATTTGTGCATATGCATTTTTGTATTTTTGGAAGTATAACTACTTCCTAAAAAACTCCTGGGTCAAAGGGTAAATATAGTATAGTAAATATATGTATTGTTTTATATTTGAATCTGTATTGTCAAATGCCCCTTAAAATTTTTCCCATTCTGACCAGAAGTGCAGAGCGTCGATTTCCCCCAACAACCTTATTGTAATGTTACTAAGCTTTTGAACTTTTGCCAATGTTGTGGGTACAGAAGTGATCTTACTATAGTTCATTTTGTATTTTATTGTAAGTTTGACTATCTTCCAACATTTTATATCTTTTTTGTAACTTGTCCATTCTTTCCATTTGTCCATTTTTCTGCATAATCTCTGATATTTTTCTGTAGGCTTCATAGATTATGTATAATGGATATTATCCTTTTATTTCCAATGCAGGTTAGAAATATTTTCTTACAGCTAGTCATTTGTTATTTTGACTTTGCTTACAGTATGTTTGACCTGTGAAAATGTTTTATTAGCTATATAATTATTTTTAAGTTTTGCCAAATTTTTTTCTTTTGTTTCATAGGGCTTTTTAGTCAGCATTAGGAAGCCTTTTCTGATATCTAGGTTATAGAGGAATTTGTCCATGTCTTCCATAGGATTCGTACAATTTCATTTTTTACATTTAGATCTGTGATTCCTATAGTCTCTGCTTATGTATGGTTTGAGGGATTTCAATTTCTCCTTTTTGTCAAGTGGTTATCCACCAGTCTCAACATGATTTATTAAGTAAACAACAAACAAACAGCTATCTTTGTCCAAGTTTCAAGAGATACTATCTGTATCATATTCTACATGCTTATATACATTTGGCTCTATTTCTGTTCCTTCCCTTCAATTGCCTTGGATGGTCATTCTCCCATATGAACTATAGGCTTACCTCATCTACAACCCCATAGAAAAGCACATTGGATTTTTTTCTGTAATTTTTAAAGTAAATTATAAATCCAGTTGCTAAGTTTATAAAATATCTTAGGGAAAACTGGTGGAATTATCATACTGGAACTTCCCAACTAAGGACAAGAATGTTTTCTATTTGCTTAAGTCTACCTTTGTGCATTTTAGGAATGTTTTATAATTTTCTTTAGATATGTTTTTGAACATCTTTTGTAGCTTATTGCTAATTATTTTGAATATTTTATCTTTGTTTTTGCTATTAAAATAGGGAGTCCTCATTCATTATATCTTGTAACTGGTTGCTATTTGTATATGTGAATGATATTGATTTGTGCATGCTCATTTTATAGCCTGCTATGTCTCATAAATATCTTACTGTTTGAAGCAATCTTATCCTTGATTTTCTAGGGCAGAGGTTAGCAAACACTTTTTATAAAGGTCCTATATTAGTCAGCATTCTTCAGAGAAGCAAAACACATATGTACACACACACACACACACACACACACAAATCCATAGAATATTTACTTGTGCCAAACACTGTATTAAATACTTTCCAAATATGAAATCATTCAACCTTTGTAACTGAACCAAGACATGAGCAGACTTGGTACATTGGGGAGAGTAGGGGCTGCAGCAACTTGAGGAGAGATAATGAGGGGAGTCCATTCACATCAGGAAAGATGCTTATGTAATGAGAGGTTATCAGATATAAGACTGAGTATCCTTGCAAGGAGGGTGGACTTTAGTCTGAGAGCAGGGAGGCTTCTGGAAGAGTTTAGCAGAAGATTATATGACCTGGTTAATGCTTTAAGAATGTCAGTCTTCTCTAGTGGTAAGATCTTTAGAAAGCAGAGGACAGAAAAGGGGATATTTCAGGCATGCTAATAAATAGCAGGAAAAAAAGTCTAGGTAGTGATGGCCAGTTGTAGCCCAGTTTATTTGGAGCAGAGGGTACCTGGGAGAAATGGTGGTAGGGAGGGTTGGCAAGGCAAGGTGAGTGGACTGTGGAAGATGTGAAATTCAGAGATGACTGGAGGGAAAGAAACTAGTGTTCTGAAAATATATGGTGCCAGTAAAGATGAGTTCGTTTAACTGTCCCCAAAATGGTTCTTTTTAGGCTTTTTTCCTTAAATGTCTCATATATTTTTGTAATTATCAATTTCCTTGATGCTGTGTCTGGTCTAACCTTTTCTTCTAAGTAATTGCTTATTGGATCATTCCTTTTTTTCAGCATTCCATCTATTTTATAGGAACTTGTTTGAGTGTCTGCCCTGGAGCAAGTTGTTATCATGCCATTAATGATACAAGAGCTATCATTTGTGAGGTATTGTTAAGAACTAGTGACAGGGGGGGGAGGGGGGAGGCTGGGAAGGGATGTGAAGGGTAAACCAAAGGAGGAGGCTGCAATGCTTGGTAAGAAATGTACGCATTATCCTGCCCATGTAATTGTAACCCCTCTGTACAGTATGTTCACAAATAAATAAATAAATTAAAAAAAAGAACTAGTGACAGTTAACTATTATTTCTTACACCTTTATTCAATATACTTCATCCTTTTCTGTCTTCTTTCTTTTCCTTCTTCTCTAGCTCCCTGATTTTTACCATTTAATTTTTAATATGTATACCTTTAATCCTTTTTAAACTTTTAGCTTTCCCTTCATGAATTGTTTTTTTTTTCTAAAGAAACTTCTGTAACCCTATTGAGAGTTAGACATGATAGATATTTACAATCGCTTTTACTCTAAATATCCGGCTTGTTCTTGAATTGGTAAATTTGCAATTGTTGCATGCTTTCTTTTCTCTGAGGGATAATGCAAGGGATATCCATCATGACAGATGCATCAACTGCAATTGAGAAACACAACTTCTGTTAAAAAGCTGAGCAATGTGACTCCTTAAATGTCCCTAACACCTCAATAAGTGAATCCAATGGTACTAAAATGGCTGAAATGTCAAAGAACTCAAAAGTGTACTTAAAAAATTATCACTGACCCAAGTACTAGATCTTAATTGCTGGCTACTTTGTCATTTTCCACAGGGCATTTCTTTTAACACTGAAAATGAATGTGTTTTGGTTAGCAAACACTTACTGAACATCAGGAACAGTGTAGTTGAGCCCCAGATTGGATACAGTAGCATGAATGGAGAACTTTTTCTCTGATAAGGGCCATTTGGAAATTTCTAACATCATTTGTAGACCCAGACTTACTGAACTTTGCTTTGAAAATAGCTCCAAGGTTTGTTGAAATTGGAGTTCTACCTGTGGCTGCCTTGGCAGGACCAGACCAAATAAGGCCTAAGGGTTGGGTGTTCCTCATCCTCACCTCTGCTGGGATGGTGATATAGCTCAGTGGTAGAGTGCTTGTTTAGCATGGGTGAGCCCTGGGTTCTATCACCAGCACTACACACAGACACAGACATACACACACAAAGAAACAAAAAATACATTTGTATAATTGTTTTGAATTTTAGTACTGTGGGGTACACAGTTTATCTTTCCAGTTAATTGCTCAATTTGATTCCTTATTAGGAAATCCTTATAAGAAAATTTTGAGGCTGCCTATTACTTAATTATCAAGAACCATAGGAGCTATTCAGCCCAAAGACACTAGACTTATCCCAAAGAATCTGTTGCCCACAACCCCTTTGGCCACTAGCTGTTATTGCCCTTGTAAGTTGCCAGGTCTCAGTGCCAGGTCTCTTTGCTCACCTGCCGTAGAGTCCTGGATGAACAAGTTGTGGCAGCTGGAAGCATGACTTCTAGCTCTCCTGATGCTGGGACATTAGTCTCAGAAAACATGGGTAGTTCTTAGGTGGGCTGAACCGTGGTAGCCTTCAAGGTTTAGCTACACACTATACAGGAGCAATCCTTTGTTTGGGCTATGGTTGTGTTACCACCAGACTTCCTATTCTTGTTTAGAAATGCAAGTGGGTAACAGGAACTCTCCCATCTATATAAAGAGTCTAAAAATACTGAATTTTCATAAAAAAGAAAGAGGCAGAGGTCTCTCTCTCTCTCTCCCTACCCCCTTAGGAGGCTGTCTTCTATAAACTTCTCCCCAGCAGCCTGGGCTAACTCAGGCTGGAATGTCCTGTAACCTGGGCAATGGGTACCTAGGGCTCTCCTTCCATTTGTATCTCCTTTTCCTAAGAGAAGCTTCTGAAGACACTTGGCTAAGCCAATACCATCCGTTCCCAGTGATGGGGGTAACATTTACCTTGTCAGAAAAGTGGCTGTCAGTTTCTCCTTTGATAGTTTTTTTTTTTTTTAAGATTGATCTTCCAAGAAACCCCACCACATATCAATAGGACTATATATGATGCAGAAGTAATTACAAAGGAGGGAGGAGTTAACTTGAAAGAGGTGTTCAACTAGGCAGGATGTATGTGCAGAGTGTTCATAACAGATCATTATGGCTTCATTATTATTGTACGGTCTGTCGTACTGTTTGTGGCTCTTTTTCTTTTCTTCTGTTTTTTTTTCCCTTTTATTTCTATACCTTCTGTCTTGTATATTAGTTTCCCTGATTTGGGAATGGGAAGGGGAAAACACAGAAATGGCTAGGCAAGGGGTGAACCAATTCAGCAGTGATACTCACTAGACACTATGTTGGAAATGAACTATACAACTTGGGGGTAAGGGGAAAGGATCAGGGGAGGAAAAACTAGGAGTAAATAAGGGAGGGGATGATGCTGTTCAAAAATAGATGTACTCATTACCTGATTTATGGAACTGTTATCCCAGTTGTATATCACCTTTGTAAAAAAAAAAAAAGATGAACTGAGTTGGAAGAGAGTTAAGGAAGGGAGAAACTGTATTTCAGGAAGGAGTAGAATGTCCAAAGAAGCCCATTGTAGTGACTAGGAGTGGGCGTTCATCTCTTGGGGTGAGGTAGAACATCTCTTTTGGAGGAGAGGATATCAAGATTGGAGTTTAGAGAGAGACTGGTCTTGGATTTTTTCTGGTGAGGGAAAAATAGTCGGGTTTATTCATCTGTATCTCATTTTCCTGGTAAGAGTGTATCACTGCTGTACCTTTGACTTTAGGTAAATATTATCATCTACTCAGTACTCAGCCAGGAAATAGGTAAGTCAATTTAAAAGTTTTCCTACCAATTAACAACCCTACCTAGCCCCATCCAATTTAAATTCACAAAATTCCTCTCTTCCTATTTGTTTGGCAGTGCTTTAACCTGGATTATTTTCCAAATGTGAAAATGGGTCTCCCTGATCAGGTTTCCTCCTTCAGTCTGTCCTTCACACTCCATTAGCATGGCTTTCTCTAAACAAAAGCTTTCTTAAATCTACAGAATACCCCCTCCTCCACACAAGATAAGATCCCACCTGGGTAACTTGATGTTGCAAATCCTCCAGGAGCTCATCTCAATTAAACATTAAATTTTTCTCTTGGTTTATACTCCACTCTGAACTTAGTCCTGTTCCTCCATCTTGTTTTGGACATTCTTTTTGGAAGTCCTGGGGTTTAAACTCAATGCCTCACACTTGCTAGGAAGGTGCTCTACCACATGACCCTTTTTTGCTTGATTTTTCAGACAGGGTCTCTAGCTTTTGCCTGGGGCTGGCCTTCAACCTATAATCCTCCTGTTTCCTCCTCCTGCACAGCTGGGTTTACAAGCAGGCACCATCATGCCCAGCTTGTTTTTGAAATAAATTCTTGTTAACTTTTTTTTTTTTTTTTTTTTTGCCCAGGCTGGTCTACAAACTGCCATCCTACTACTGTATCTCTACCTCCCACGATGGGATTTCAGGTATACACTATCACACCTGGCCTGTTATATACTTCCTTGTATTTATAACTTTTGTTGTTATTATATCTTTTCCTAAACCCCATGTTCTACCTGCTTTTTCAAGGTTTAGCCCAAATCACATCAGCTGCATAACAAACTACACCCAATTTTGGTGGCTTAACACAATAAACTTTTATTATCTCTCACTGTGTACATGAGCCAGGAATTTAGACTCATCTGGGACGAGCTTCCTGGTGTGGGATTATTTGTGAAGTTGTAGTTACCAAGCTTGGTTGGGGATGGTGATGTTTGTCAGATGATTCATTCACATGACTGTCAGGCTGGTGCTGATGGCTGGTGCTGGCTTCTAGTGGGAGGCCTTAATCCCTGTCTAGAGTCATCTGAGTGTTCTCTGGGGGCAGCTGCTCCCCAAGAATATGTAATCCAAGAGACCCAGGCAGAAGCCACAATGCCTGTTATGATCCAGCCTCAGTAGTCAACCATCCTCAATCTTGGACTATCTTGAAAGCTGGATGACAGAATTCTTAAGAGGCTTTCTAGATTTCCCCAACCTTATATTCCTTTCTCTATTTCCATAACTCAAATTCTTTAAAAATCAGAGCTCCTGGAGGTTTCTTGATACATTGTATTTTCTTTGTCCTAGTTATTTAATACTATAAGGTACACACCTGCACAACTGCTTTGGTTAGTTATCAAAGGACAAGGTGCTGAGGTTATTGGACCTTTAACATCCTAGACCAACTGGAAACTTCGTTGCTCTCAGATGGTTATCAGTGAGAACATAATATCCCTTTCTCACTTGGAGGATTTGAATGGTCAATCACTTTGACTTAGAAGTGTGGCTTCCATTTACAGTGCAGATGTTTAGTCAGGTGCCAGTGACCCACACCAGTAATCCTAGCTACTCAGGAAGCTGAGATCTGAGGATCGTGGTTCAAAGCCAGCCCAGGCAGGAAAGTCCATGAGACTCTTATCTCCAATAAACTACTCAGAAAACCAGAAGTGGTGCTGTGGCTCAAGTGGTAGAGTGCCCGCCTTGAGCTGAAGAGCTGAGGGACAGCTTCCAGACCCAGAGTTCAAGCCCCACAACTGACCAAAAAAAAAAAAAGTGCAGAGGTTCATATTCTGCATGGTTTTAAATTTGTGTTTCCAAACACACAGAACCTTGAGTCTACTCCTGAACTCAGGTTCAACATTATATATAGATCTGATTTGCTTTGAGCTCTTCTATTGCTGCTTTATTTAGATTTTATCTTTACTTCTCTCTTCCCCTACATTTTATTCCTTCTTTTTAAAATTGTTCTAGACTTCCCTACAAATTCTCTGCTGTGTGATCTCTTTTTGCAGCATCAAATGAACACACCTAACTGCTGGGTTATAGCTTTGTCTTTATCCAGAGGGCATTATCAACAACAAAAATTACTTCATCTTATATAATACATTTTACTTAAAAAAATTCCTCATGGTTTTTGAATAGGGTTCTTTTTAGACTATCTTGAAAGTGAGATTTTTTTTTTGTACTGGTCTTGGGCTTGTACTCAGGGCCTGGGTGCTACCCTTGAGCTGTTTTGCTCAATACTAGTGCTCTACCACTTGGGTCACAGCTCCACTTCCATTAGAGGGATATTTGTATGTTT
>NW_012267255.1:12798511-12800878 GCF_000151885.1 Dipodomys ordii
AGAGCTGTGGCGTTTCCCTACTGCCCCGTCGCCATCTTGGTCCCCCCTCCAATAGATATGGTTTTGATCACTTTCTTCATTGTGACAAACTAAGATGGCCTTGTCATTTCCTTCTCAGTTTCCCAATACCTTTACCATCATTATCACTTTATAATATACTAGTACGCTAGCAACTTTCCCTTTATACTGGTGACCACTCTTTTTGGTCCTCCACATTCAGCTACAGGCATCTTGTCAAGCCTTAATTGACAGCTCTAGACAAATCTAAGCATTCTTCTTTTTTTTTTTTTTGTCTGTTGTGGGGCTTGAACTCTGAGCCTGGGTGCTGTCCCTGCACTCTTTAGCTCAAGGATAGTACTCTACTACTTGAGTCACAGTGCCACATTTCTAGTGGTTTACTAGAAATAAGAGTCTCATGGACTTTCCTGGGCAGGAAAGTCCTGCCCAGGCTGTCTTTGAACCATGACCCTCAGATCTCAGCTTCCTAAATTGCTAGGATTACAGGCGTGAGCATTATTCTTGTGTTCATAGTGTCCTGTTCATATCTCTGTGGTGGTACTTAGCACATTTGTAATTTTTTTCACATTTTTTCTCTATAACAGGCTTTGGAGAAAAAATGATTATTGATCCTTTCTGTCAGATATGCCTTATTACTTAAATGTTATATAAGTAATAAAAATGCCCACATAGAGCATGGAGAATTGAGAGACACTTCACTTTTACATAACTTAGAATTGACTATTGCACACCTATGCACAACCACAACCTAGACCATTGTGTCTTTTTTTAAATGATGCTCATAACACCTAAGAGGCAACCAACAAGTTACCCTGAGGAAACACCTTAAGGCCTCATTGTTAGGCAGGCTCCTTTGGCAGGTAGGCAACTTAAATATGGGTTTGTGTTATGTGAAGTTTTATGGACTTACTTCTGCCACTTGCTTGCCTCGACTGAAAATGGCCATTCATTAAGTGTGGATGTATGAGGTTAAATGCGAGGGCTCACAATTTCTGCCTCCTGGGGAGGAAAAGAAGAATGCTGTAATCTGTAAAGCCCTTCTGAATCTGGGAGTGAGGCCAGCACCAAGACAACCCACGATTGTTACTTCTGAATGTCCATTTGAACACTGCAGTGTTTCTCTAACTTGGGCTCGAGCATACATTTTGTATCACCACCCGGCCATACATACCTACTCAGAAGAAAAAAAAAAACAACGGAGAAACTTTCAAAAGAACTCCTTTACTATGTCATGCACGCTGAGTTTTTTCTATTGCCATCTATTCTTATAAAACAAAACAAACACATACAGGCGATGAACACGATCTGGGTTACCCAACCGATTTCACAATCCCAGGAGAGATCCTCCATTAGGGTTTGGAAAACCTTAACTTAAGCCGGGTTGCCAGGGGATTACACCTGTAATCCTAGCAACTCAGTAGAATGAGATCAGAGGATGGTGGTTCAAAGCCAGCCAGGAAAGGAAAGTCTCTGAGACCCTTATCTCCAATTCACACACACACACACACACACACACACACACACACACACCCTTGGAATAGGAGCTGTGGCTCTAGTGGTGAAGGAAAAAAAGCTCAAGGACAACACCACCCAGGCTCTGGGTTCAAGCCCCTGGACCGGCACAAAAACAACAAAATAAGCCTTGACTTAATAAAAAGCAGTTGGTGTGCAGTCTTCTCCCGGCACTCTTCGGAGGTGCAGAAGGTGTGGAGCCAATGCTGACCGTGGGCTCCGAGGACGGGCCGGACGCCCGCGCGGCTCCTTTAAGAGGGTGGTGGGGGGACCCGTCAGCGGGGAGGCGGCGAGCGGCCGGCTCCGAGAGCGGCTGGCTCCGAGTCCGGGACGCAGGCCCGGCCCGCTCTTCCAGTTCTTGGGAAAGCCAGGGCGTGTGTACACATCCCGGATTGGGTGGACCTGTGGCCACCGCCGGCCTCCGCGGCAGCACCTGATACCGGGAGACCCCCCTCCCCCCCATTCCCTCCACCCACGACCCCGCGGCGGAGGCCCGCGCGTGCGTAGTGCGTCTTGCGCGCGCTCCCGTGCAGACAGAGATCCTGCCTGAGGTGGGCTTGGCGCAGCGGCGCGCGCCAGGGGGCGGAGCCTCCGGCCTCCGGCCACGCCCCCTCCCTCTCTGCCCCCTCCACCCCCCTCCCGGCGCGGTCCTCTCCTCCCAGTCTCCCTCGCGCTGGCTTCCTGCACTAAAGTAGTCGCTGCCAGCTCCGCGGTCGCCAGCTCGCTCGCTCTGGTGGTGCCATGGCGGCCTTCAGCAAGTACTTGACGGCGCGGAACTCCTCGCTGGCGGGGGCCGCGCTGCTGGTGCTCTGCCTGCTCCACAAGCGGCGCCGCGCC
>NW_012267255.1:12800998-12864775 GCF_000151885.1 Dipodomys ordii
CCCCGGATGTGCAAATTGCCGAGCCCCGGCGGTGGGAGCGGTGGTCGGGGGCGGGAGGAGGGGCGGCGGCACCCCACCCACCAATGCCCCTAAACCACCCCCCTTCCTGCCTCAACTTTTCGGGCTGGTTCGGCCCGTGCCCGCCCCACGCCGGCCCTGGAGGGTTTTGGGGTCCCGGGGATGGAGGTGGACCGCGGGGCTCCCCGCCCGGTGGAAGTGGCCGGGGTGGTGGCATGCCGGGTCCCCCGCCCCCCCCACGATTGCCTTCTACGGGGGTGCCCTCTTGGAACCAGGGCGGGGAACGCCCTGGCCTTGCCTCTGGACAAGCCGAATGGAAGCCGCGATATTGGAGGACAAAGTTCCTTCCCCGGCGAAGTGGGTGAAAGGTGAAAAGGTTGTTTTAGGTGAGGATGGATACCCATTTTCATCACAGTCCTCCGCTTAAGACGAGAATTCTGTCCCCCCCCCCAAAAAAAAAAAAGTTTTCAGGTGTAACTTGGGAAGCCTTCAGATTAGAGGAAGAAAGAGGATTATTCTGGTTGGTGAGATGGCAGACAACATTTTTTTATTTCTTCGGCCAAGTGAGCGCATGAAAGGTTACTTGCTTTCCCAGTGTTTTTACCAGTGAGTGTACATTTCCTAGTAGAGTTGAGCGGCCTGCTACACATTCCTCTGAGCAGGTACCTGGATTTCCTGGTTTTGGCTTGCCTGAAACGTCTAGTTAAGTAGCATTTGGACTAAAACACTGACAGGTGGCTCCCAGCGTCATTTCTATGAGGTCCTTCTTTGCCTTACTTCATGAAGTCTAAAGCAATGGTTCACATCATAGCCTAGACCTTACAGTTGGGAAGTTCACACTTTCCCTCCCTCCCGCCCTCCCTCCCTCCCTTCCTTCTTTCCTTCCTTCCTTCCTTCCTTCCTTCCTTCCCTTCCTTCCTTCCTTCCTTCCCTCTCCTCCTCTTTTTCCTTCTTCTTCCTTCCTCCTCCTCCTCCTTCTCTCATTGTTTAAAGGTTAGTTCTGGAAAGTATAAAACATTTTTTTTTCTGTTGCATTGTATGCCTTCTGAGTTCCCAATGACAAATCAAATCCCTCTGGAAATCCACCTGTAGATATTAAATGCTTTAATTTGAATTTCATTTTACAAAGAAAGATTTCAGTTTCTGGACAGTTTTAATATTTAATATGGACTAGAGGGATGGAGGTACTCCAGGACAGTTAACAGCTCTTTGTTTCCTGGAGTACTATATGCATAGAAAAGTACACACATCAAAAATGTAAAGTTTGAAGGATTTTTCACGACTAGAGTACAACTGTATATTCAACACTTAGATCAAGAAACCGAACATTATGAGCCTCCCTCTCCAACCCAGACTCTCATGTCCCTGACCTGTCATTCAGAACAACCACACTACTGATTTATAAGATCACAGATTATTGAGTGAGGGAATTTTAAACAATCTAATGGGAAATAGCAATAGCAGTAAAATAATAACGAATAATAGAATGTCTTACCAAATAGTTGTGGCCATTCATTCTATTGTAAGATTCTTTCTTTGAGAAACTTTGTGAACTTCTTGAGGATTCCCTTATGCAGCAGGCAATTTACAGAATAGAATACTGTTACTAGCCATTTAAGTTGCAGTGAGTTGTCAAATACTGTTTTTTTTACACATTAAATATTTTGTGGTAAGAATGAAGTTTCTGAGCAGGAAATACATTTTATTTTGTTATTCATGAGGAAAATGGAATCTTTGTACATAAGGATAATAGCCATTTATTCTGTGTAAAGTAAGTGTCTGAGAATGTTGTATTACTGTGCTCCATTCTATAGGAGAAACATACACTCTGAAGATAAGACATCTTTTCTCATGGAGTTTTGTGTTCATGTTAGAGAGAAAAAGCTGAAGCACTAAGTGTTAAGAATGTAAAAGTACAGGCAGGCATGCCCTAGGAGTTCTGAGAAAGACCAGGATAATAAATTTAGGAAGAGTTAGAGAAGACTTTATGAGAACTGTGAGGTATAACTAGAAATGGCAGGAGAATGAATAAAGAGATAAATTGCATGTTTAGCAGTATTTTTCAGGTTTTGTTTTAATCTGTCTTCCATTCCTCCTTCCCCCCACATAAAATCTTTGTAAGAAGCATATGTATTGTAATAATCCTTCATTAAAATACTCACCCATTGAAATGAAAGACAGTCTTCCTGGGTTCATGATTGCCTTCGGTGCTTATGTGGTCATGTGAGGTTAACTTGGTAGTCTCTTGAGTACAGCAGGCTTGGCTCTCCAGAAATTATGATTAGGCCTGCAAGAATGAACCACTGGCACTTGTCTAATGAAATAAAGTTGTTGTTTTTTTTTCTGTATGAACCCAGGACTTCAAACTTGCTAAGTAAACTTTTGGCTTTTGACCCTTGCCCTTTTGTTTTTATTTTGTGCTTGATATAGGATATTGTTAACTGGACCTCAAACTCCAAATCTTCCTGCTTTCATACCAGTTACAGGTGTGTGCCACCATGCCTGGTGTATGTATGTATGCATGTGTGTATTTTTGTGGTACTAGAGAATGAGTCTAGGCCTTGTGCACGTGAGCAAGCAAAGCATTCTACTATTGAGCTGAGTCATCTGAGTCCCTGAGTCATCTTAAACCTCTAGTTTGGATGTCACAAGAAAGTAAGTGTTACAGAAAGGGTAAATGCTGTAGATAGGGTAGCTGAAGAACATCTGAAAGTCTAGTTAGTAGTCAGGCACTGGAGATTGTACAAAAATGAATGCAGGCCATAGAAGTAGTGGTTGTCCCTCAGAGTCTATAATATGACCAGAGTAATGGAGTATCAGTGGATTAGTTCTGGATGACCGGGGAAGGGACCAGTGTATATTGCCACAGCATTTTATATCTTCAGCCAACCAACCAGAACAGAGCAAAACAAAGCTGTTTCTTTTCCTTACTAGCAATGCTTGTGAAATAAAGTTCAGATTTCTCATCCTGGATTTCAGAGCCTTCCTCTATCTTGTCTCATCTTACCTGGCTAAACTTATGTGGTCCTGCCTGCCAGTGTGTCTCTGTTCCAAATAGGCCAGTTTCGGCCGTGTTCTTTTAACAGGCTATTTCCAGGCTGCCAACCATACCTGGAATTTTTCTCTCCTTACCCTTAGCTCTCCAACTCACTTTCCTTCAGGAGCTAAGATAGGGTCACCTCATCATAGAGAGTTAACTAATCTAGGTGATTTATTTGATGATCACCCCCCCTTTTTTTTTTATTACCTCCAGAACCCTTTGCTTCACTGGGCATAATCCAGCCTGGTGTGACTTGGTGTGCCTTTATCCTTTATCCTCTTCAAGCCTCACTCTGTAAATGCTGGAACAGAGTTCCTTCCTCCCACGTTTCAAGGAGCTTGTGTTTCTCTTAGTCATATCTTCTTTGCTTCTGCTCTGTTTTCCCTCCCACTTCCACCTTGTCTCTTGAGCCTATCACTTTGGAATCTTCCTTGATTTCTCTAAAGCATGATCCACAGATCTTTCGTAGATGAGTTCTGTTAAACTTGAGAATAGTGGCAAGGATTCTATCCCAGTTTGATGAACATCTTAAAATTCTCTTACTTGGGAAATTCTTTGGGCATTCTCAATGTTGGAAAATTTTGGTTAAATATGTTCTTTCCTGAGTTTCAGTGCTCAAGCCTTTTTTTTTTTTAACCATATGTATGTCCACATATTTCCCCCTAATACTCTTTGTGCTCCCTTCCCACTAACCCTTCTTCTTTTAGCCCCTTAGATGTGTGATCATTTCAAATTAAGCTCTAAGGCCTGGTTTAACTTTGCCTAATGTCACAGGTCTACTGAGTGTTTTGCAGTTTGCAGGCATGAGTCATGTGAGGGGCTAGAGCTGCAGGAGACCCTAACGATGACCCATGAATAGATGATTTCAAAGGAGATGCTTTAAGTAACCATAGATTAAAAAAAAAAAACAACTAAAGGATTCCAGCAAAACCTAATGTGAATTGAACCCAGCTTAAGTAGAACAAGCCCTGGTACTGCTGTTTGTGGTACAGGCTGTTTAATGAATTATGCTTCAAAGTTTTTAGCAATTAGCATGTTGGGCAGGCATTCTGTTTCAGGCCTGTGCACTTACTGTCCTCCTTGCCTGCAGTACTATTTCTCCAGTTGCCCCACTGTGTACTCCTTCAGTCTTTTATCAGGCCCTAGTGAAACCATTGCCACTTAGTTTAAAATAGCATTTTCTCTACATATAGTCTGTCCATTTTCCTGACTTTGCTTATTTCTTTGGCACTTAGCATTTTCAAATGTATTTACTTTGCTTTGAGCTCACTTGCTGTGAGTCTGCCCTGCTAGGGTCACAGCTCCATGAGGGAAGGCATTTGTGTCTGTTTGTTGGTTAGCCCTAGTGGTTAGAACTCTGGCTGGCATATAGGAAGTAGGAACTCAGAAAATACTTGTGGAATGGAATGACTGCCTCTACCTCTCAGATGCTTTTTTTTCCCCCCCCTTTTTTTGGTGTGTATGTTTCTGTTATATTAAATGATACATTTTTTTTCTTGTTACAAATGTAAATGTTTTCTTACTAGCTCTTTAGGAACTGAATCCTTCATGCTTCCTATTTGAAGTTCTCAGTTAATGGTATCATTATCATTTCATAACATATATATATATATATATATATATATATATATTTGTTGTTGGCGGTGGTGGTCTTGGGGCTTGAACTCAGAGTCTAGGCACTGTCCATGAGCTCTTCTTTCTAAGGCTAGCACTTAACCACTTTGAGCCATAGCTCTACTTCTGGTTTTTGAGTGGCTAATTGGAAATAAGAGTCTCATGAGGACTTTCCTGCCCGGGGTTTACTTTGAACTGTGATCCTCAGATCTCAGCTTCCTGAGTAGCTAGGATTACAGGTGTGAGCCACTGGCATCTGATTTGACCTATATATTTTCTTTATTAATTTTATTTTATTTTTTGTGGGGCTAGGGAACCACACCTAGAGCCTCGCACTAGGTAAGCACTCTAGTACGAGATACATTCTAACATCCCAGGCTCTTTTCCCTGGTCCCTGCCCCCCCAGGGTCAGGCTGTGTAGCTCAAGTTGCCCTTGAACTCCCAGTATAGTTTAGGCTGGCCTTAAAGTCTTGATTGAATTCTACTTCCCAAGTGTTGGCATTACAGGTATGCACCATTGTGCTCAGAACCTTTAACATCTGACAGTTAACAGAATGGAAATCTGAATACTATAACTATAGTAAACATACTCTTTTATTTTCTGCTTATTTGTTATTTACATACAATGTTATATATTTATAACTGTTTTTCTATTTTCATTTAAGGGAGAAATTCTCATATTTCTGCATAACTTTCAAAAGTGTACAAATATCCTTTGAGTTGCTTTTTATCACAATTTATACCTTAAGTATTTGGTAAAATTGCCTCTGAAGCTTTTTGTAGGTGTTTTTGTGAGTGAACATTTCCATCTCTGCTGTAATTGCCTTGGAATAAATTCTGGAAATAGGATTAATGAATGGAAACTTAGGAACTTACTTAATGTTTCTGGAAAGGCTGTGAGCATTCTGGAGCTCACAAATTGACCATTTCTTTTTTGACTTAAAAAAGTTGTGCCAATTTGTGATACTTTGAATAAGTGCTAATTATATAGAAATGGTGTTGAAATATTAATTTGCATGTGTTTTACATATCTGCAAGAATTAACTTGCTTTTAATAAGTGCTAGGCAGGTACTCTACCACTTGAGCCATGCCTCCAGTCCATTTTTTTGCATGAAATATTTTCGAGGTAGCATCTTAGTTTATTTAATGTCCAGGCCTGTCTGGGCTTTGATCCTCCTATTTGTGCTTCTCCATATTGCTGAGGATGACAAGCATGCAGTACTATACCCAGTTATTGGCTAAGGTCGTTGTGAGGTTCTTTTGGGCTGAGTTGGCCCCAAACTCTAGTTTTAGCCAGGATTATAGGCTTGAGCCATTGCTCCCAGTAATAATGAACTTAAAAAAAATGCAGTAGCTTGATCAATTTTAATTTTTTTTTACTGAAGGTATTCATTACAATTATTAAAAACTAATTGTACAGATTAATAGGAATAACTGAGATGCTTTACTATATACATGTATTGTGCATTTTCTGTAACTTGATTATTTAGTTTACCATGATGTCCTATATAGTTCCAGCTATCTTCCCCTTACCCCCCCATGACAGGCTCATGGTCTTATGACTGAACAGTACTCCATTGTACTCACATACACCTTTTCTCTGTATATTTATCTGATGATGGGTACTTACAGTCATTCCATATCTTAGCACTTTAAGTAGTGCCACAATAAACATGGGCATGCAGGTATTGCTTTTGTACTCTGCATCCTTTCCTTCCCATAGATACTCACAAACAAGACCAGCTTGACCTTGATTATGAAGGTAGCATGCTGTAGTGAATAGCATGGACTTCTATATCAGATCTGGGCTTAGTTTTTTGTTAGCCATTTGCTGGGTTTGTGGTCTGGTTCAGTTCTATAAATCTCTGTGAGCCTCAGTAGAACAGGGGAAATAGTATTCAACTCAGCAGCTGTGTGAGGATTTAACAGGATGTCTGAACCATCCCTGTGTTTGCTAAAAGAAAACCAAAAGGACCCCTGAAGTTTTCCTTAGCTTCTCAAAAATGATTGAATCTTCCTAATAATTTCCTCAAGTGTGCCTATGAAAATCTTCTCAGAGATTTTTCCTGTTTTTTTCAGTGCTCCTTGAATGTTCTACTCTCTTCCTCTGTCCATTGAAAAGGTGGTGCTAAACTCAATTCAGTATCCAAAATATGCCCCCTCTGACTCCCAATAGAACAAACTGAGCTGCTTGTGGAGTATGAATTTCTATTAAGATAGCATGAAGTTGCATTAATTTTCATGACAAATATTCTTCCATAATATTTTTCCCTCCTCAGCGTGTCATACTTAGTTTTTGTTTTTTTCTTTTAAACCTGGGTGCTTGTGGGAGCAGCGGTACTTATGCACTTGCCCATTTTGTTTGGGCATACCATTTCTTGCATCTAAAACTTTTTAGATCTTGTATGTCCAATTAGTATTTTTCGTAGATTTTTCCCAATAAATTAAAAAAATGTTGAGTAAGACTAGATGTTGAATGTTTGTTGAATTTTTGTTAATTGACATGTTTGGTTATTATTGTGTTGATTCTCACCTTAAACTTGGCAGTGCCTTCCAGTATTATCCATAACCTTTCCATGCTGAGTATCAGCCCTCTTTTGGAATGTTTTTGCTGGAGCCAGTGGGGGAGAGTCTTTGTTTTACTTGTAGGGATGTGAAGACTAGGCCCTAGAGCTTTCTGTGATATTGGTCTCTTACAAAGAAAGGATAGAGAATTGTTACTTGGTCTACCATTAAATGCTTTATAGCATACTAAGTAATTTTTACAGAGCTTGACCACGGTCCCTTCACAGACAAGAATGAACTTAATCTGACAGTATTTTTTGGTGAACTCAAGCCTGCTCCAAGAATTTGCCCTATTCTAAGTAACCAGGCCATCTGGTCCATTTACATAAATAAATTGTAACTAACTTATCCATGGCCTGATGCATAGCAGACCCTTTTAGTCTATTAAAATACAGGATAAACTCGAGTTAGGCAGAATTTGAAAAGGGTCTTTTATATTTTCTTGGAGTCATGTCTATCACATTAAATATACTTTATTTGAAGTAGTATTTTTGTATTATTTCTTTTAGAAATATTTTTGTAGAAGAGTACAAGTTGTTTAAAATGGACTTTGTAATATTTCCACAAAAAATTAGGCATCAAGCCCTAGATTAAGAACAATTATACCTGTAATCTTAGCTACTCAGGAGGCTGAGATCTGAGGATTGTGATTCAAAACTAGCCTGGATAGTCTCATGGACTTTTCTATCCAATTAACCAACAAAAAGCCAGAAGTGGAGTTGTGGCTCAAGTGGTAGAGTTTTTTGAGCAAAAAAAGTCAAGCTCCAGTACTGGCATAAAAATGAAAAAAATGTTATAAAAGGTAATTTTGTAAAGCCCACACATTCTGTCCTTTTTCTGTGCTAGCAGACCTGAATGAATGCAATTTAATAAATTGAAACTATGGCTCATTAAAACCAGAGCTAATTTGATGTCTGTAAGTAGATATGACAATATCACCATTGTGCTGACATCATAATACAGACAGAAGTGGACTGTTTGATTCATCAGTGCAGAACATTTTGACTTACTATTCTGAATAGTAAGTAAATGCATTATGTAGAATGAGGCAGCATCTCTCTAGATAAATAATAGCTTAATTAACATGTGCTAATTGTATGTCCCTACTTTAAACACATCTGCACAACTTAAACCTGTGAAAGCAACATGAGACGTAGTGTCTCTTAAAGAAAAAGGCAGTGATAGATTTTTTCATTATAATTTAGTGAATAAGACTAGACCTAAAAATTAGACCTAAAAATTACTCTCTTGCTATATTGTTTTAAATATTAATATTTATGCATGATAAAATTTAGCATGATATAAAAATTTGAATATTAAAAAGGAAGGGAAATCTATCATTAATGACTGTTACTATCATATTTCATTAATTCTTAGATCTGCTTTTTTCATAGTTTAACATCCTTTTTCACATTTAACTTCTCTGTGATTAGGATGCAACTTAGAGTGGATAATTTTTTTTATTAAGACAGTATTAGCAGATTATGGTGTTTTCTTGTGTATGTATGCCTTTTTATCTTGTTTGTGAAGATACTGCATATCAGCTTGCATAGAACTCAAACTTATAACTCTAAATTCAGTCTTCAATATACATTCTTCCTGATATAGTCTTCAGTATATCTTGAACTTACAGGAAAAAAAAATCAAGAAAAATTAAGGAAGAGAACCAGATACTTTCTTTATTCTTAGAACAGGGGCTGAAGGAATTAGGTTGACTTGAGAACTACAGGTTCTGAAGCTACTCAGAGGAACACAGAGATACTGCTGTCAGGAGTTGGCTGCTGGTTGTGAGGGTTAGATCCTGGGTAAGATGCATCTTTGCATTTCCTTCTGCAGATTCCTGAGTAGTATAATTTAGCTGCCATCCCTCTCTCCCTTTTCTTTCTTACAGCTTATCTGTGGAAGTAGCCAGATACTTTGATCTGTACAGATTCTGGATTATGCTGATTGCATAATTTTTCTTTATCCATTGTATTTCTTGTAAATTGATAGTTCAATCTAAAAGCTTGATCAGATTTAACTTTTCCTCAAGGTTGTTTTGAAAAAGAATTTTTCTTAGATGTTGATATGTATGAATATTATCTATCTAGAAGTATATAATGTCTGCTGGTCTGATTTTGTGATATTAGCCACCACTGATGGCTTATATCTAGATTATCAATATTGTTATCTTTCAGTGAGTCCAAGTCAGAAGAAGACATAACAGTTACCAATTTCCCAACCTATGCACTGAATATGTTACCAGAAGTTTAGGGCAGCAAGCTTGACCTTTGTGCTTTTATCTGGTAAGAGAATTCATGGAAGATGTAAACATAAGAAAAGACGATAGGAAGGTTTTTATAGAAAGGAAATATGGTAGAGAAAGAGAGGATGGATTTGTCATTGGTTGATCTTTTTTCTGTTCCCTGTGAAGTTGAGGTGCCAAAGATTAAGTGCCCATTCTTTTGTAACCTGTCATGTCTGTTGTCAGCAGGTTTTGGTTTTGCAAGTTAGCTTATCCTGCTATCTGTAAGTAATAACCCTACTTGACATATCCAGAGCTGAAGTGGTAATGTAGATACTTTTACCATCAGTATGAATTTTGAGAACAGTTTAATTTCTTTACACGTGCTCTTCTCATTCTTCCATTATTCTCTTAATTCTCAACTTAGTCTTTGTTCTACAAGCAAATGTATCTTTAATGTTTTCTAAAACTATAGCTCAAAAAGAAAATTCTCAGCTAGGCACTAGTGGCTTACACCTATAATTCTAGCTACTCAGAAGGCTGAGATTTGATTCAAAACCTCATGGGCTGGCTCTTACCTCTAATTAATTTTCTTTAATTTTTTTCTTATCTCCATGGTTCCATAATTATTCTTTTTATCCAAATGTCCATGGGATGGTATCCCTTAAATGCTTTCATGTTACGTATAGTTTAGTTTTTATACTTAAATACTTGATAAGATAATGAAATCTTTGGTCCATGTTTTCTTGAATATCTTAAATATGTTACTCAGTTGTTTTCTTAGCACAACCCACATAAGACCAACAAAAGGAAAACAGTAAAGTGTGGAAGAAAACAATTTCAGAAGAACTTTCCTTGCCTGCCTGCCTGCCTGCCTTGCCTGCCTTGCCTGCCTGCCTTGCCTGCCTGCCTGCCTGCCTGCCTGCTTGCCTGCCTGCCTGCCTGCCTGCCTGCCTGCCTGCCTGCCTGCCTGCCTACCTGCCTACCTGCCTACCTGCCTACCTGCCTTCCTGCCTCCTCTTCCCTTCCTCCTTGCCTTCCTTTCCATCCCTTCCTTCCCTTCCTTCCGTTCTTTTCCTTCCTTCCCTTCCTTCCCTTCCTCCCTTCCTTCCTCCCTCCCCCCCACCCCTTTCTTTCTATCTTTGTCTCTTCCTTTCTTCTTTCTGCTTGTCCTGGGGTTTGAACTCTGGGTCTGATCACTGACCTAGAATTCATTTTGCTTTAGGCTAGCACTCTACCACTGGAGCCAGAGTTCCACTGTGATTAATTGGAGATAAGAGCCAGCCCATGCTGGTTTTGAATCAAATCTCAGCCTTCTGAGTAGCTAGGATTACATGTGTGAGCCATTAGTGCCCAGCTGAGAATTTTCTTTTTGAGTTATAGTTTTAGTATTCAATTAACTTGCTTTAGTTTTCTTAGTTTAGGACAAGTTTTTAAAATTAAGGCACCTTTGTTTATTGACATAATTTATCACTTTTTCAAGTCAAATGTATCAATTGTCTATTTGTGTATAGGTTGTGTTTGTTCACGTTGGACTATTGTGTTTATTTGCTTTCACATTCCTTCTAGTTTCTTAATTTTAAAGTGATTTGTCTTAAAAATTTCAATTCTTTTATTGCCACTTTTGAAAGTTTTATAAATTCTGTTTTATGTAGTATAATTGCTTCTCAGTTTTTTTTTTTTTGGCTGAGTTCATGTTATAGATTTTATCTCCTAGAAATGTCTTTCTGATATGTCTTGTCCATTTTCTATAGAGATGTTCTAATCCTTATTTTTAAAAATAGTTTTGTAAATTATTTAACTTTGATTTTATATTATTGCTTCTTAATTTTTTCTTCCTCGCCCTGAAATTACTTCTTTGCAGCTTTTGATTTAGGAGAGTTTTTCTAATCTGTGCCCTGGAACAACTTCTTACTACCTCCTGGCCTGTGTACCAGTCCCACTGCTTGCTGCCTTAGCACTCCAGGCTGTTTCTTTCCTCTGCTTTGTTCCTGTGTTGCTCACATTGTGTTCTGGTACTGGTCAGTACAGTATTTCCTTAAGGCCAGGCTTTGTTCTGAAAAGGAGCTGTAGGGTACTGGTCAGTATAGTATTTCCTTTAGGCTAGGCTTTGCTCCGAAAAGGAAGTTCAGACACATTTTCTTCTTTTGTACAAAAGGAAACCTGATAGATAAATCAGAAAACAATACAATTGGTGGGAATTAACAGGGTGTGAATGACAACAAGTAAAAAACAGTGAATTGAATGTAGGAAGTATTTGGGACCATTGTAAAAACTTGGATAGACTCCTAGGTGAGTTTATAATGATTATGTCAATGTTAATTTCCTGATTTTGGTAATTATACTTTGGTTATATGAAATTTTTTTTTTCTGGTCATGGGGCCTGAACTCTGGGCCTGGGTGCTGTTCCTCAGCTCTTCAGCTCAAGGCTAGAGCTCTACCACTTGAGCCACAGCGCCACTTCCGTTTTTTTCTGCTTATGTGGTATTGAGGACTGGACCCAGGGCCTCATGCATGTAAGATAAGCACTCTACCACTAAGCCACCTTCCCAGTCCTCTGTGTTTTTTTTTTTTTTTTTAAGAAAATCAACACTGAACATTTAAGGATTAATTACTTTCAGAAGGTTTAGAAAAAAACTGTGTGTGTGCGTACATATGTATGACCAAAGAGTATGAAGTAAAGAAAAAAACAAAGCCAAGGTAGTAAAATGTTAATTAGAAATCTAGATGAAAAATATATGAGTTTTTTTCTTATTATTCCATCAGCTTTTATAGTGTGCAAGTTATATAGTTACTGTTAGTCATGTTCCCAAAATCATCTTTAAATGTTTCAGGTGCCTTTTTTGCGTTTACTATGAAGTTCTTGAGAAAGGAACCTGTTTTGTAGGTGCTGTGCAAGAGCTCTATTTGTGAGTGCAGTAGACCTTGGAAATCTGTGACTCAGTTATCAACTCTTTTTACATTGGTTTTATTTCTCTATAAATTTTGGAATTGGATGTATGGATTTTGGTGAGAACTGCTTCCAATATAGCAGTAGTTTAAATCTTGTTTATATTGCCTTTTCTTTGTTGAATCAACCTTGCCGTGGATTTCTGTGTTATTTTTTAAAAAATCTCATGTTTAGTTTTTCTTTACCTTTTTTTTTGTCAGTCGTGGGGCTTGAACTCTGGGCCTGGGTGCTATCCCTCAGCATTTCAGCTCAAGGCTAGCACTCTACCACTTGAGCCACAGCACCACTTCAAGTTTTCTGAGTGGTTTATTGGAGATAAGAGTCTCACGGACTTTCCTGGTCAGGCTGGCTTTGAACTGTGATCCTCAGATCTCAGTTTCCTGAGTAGCTAGGATTACAGGCGAGAGCCACCAGCAACAGGCTTCTTTACGTCTTTATTATCTGTTTTTTTTTAAAACTCTTTTGCTTTTATTTGCATTTGCTCTTATTTGTATTTCTTTAGTTAATGTTTTCCTAACATGATAGCAATTTTTCAGCAGTTGTAGAACTTTTTATGTTTCCTAATTTATGTATTGGTGGTTGTAAAAATCTCTCAGAAATAACACTTTTAATTGGATTCCACAGGTGGTTGTTGTATTGTTTTTGTTTTTTAGATTACTCAAGGTGTGGGCACTGTCCTTAGGCTTTTTTGCACAAGGCTGAAGCTCTTCCACTTGAGCTATAACTCCATTTGTGACCTTTACTGATTAAGTGAAAGTCACAGCCTCACAGACTTTTCTGCCTGGCTGGCTTCAAATTATGATGCTCAGATCTCAGCCTCTTGAGTAAGCTAGGATTACAAACATGAGCCACCTGCATCCGGCTCCCATGGTGTTTTATAAATATAATTTAACATGTTTGTTACTTATTGCTATGTAACAAATAATTCTCAAGCTCAGTTATTTGTAAATAAGTTTTTTTTTTCTCTCAGTTCTGGAGATAGCTTGACAGTTTCTTGTTTTGCCTAATTTTGCTTGTGAGACAATAGAAGTCTTAACTTTATTATTTTATTTTTACCCCTTCCAGTACTTTGGAAGTTATTTCCCCTTTTTTCTTTTGCTAGTTAACCAACAAATTTTAATATGCACTCCAGTTTTCAATCAAGTGTTTGTAGGCCATGTACCTTCCACAGAGTAAAAAGCCTTAGAATGGTACCTCCAATTTCTTTCCTCCTGATTTATGTGTGTGTCATGTGGTGTAATTTTTTTCAGCAGTGTTAAATCTATTGATGATTTAATTTCAATTGTATATTAAAAAAAATTGTTTTGTAGGCAGAGTGGGGGTGTGACCCAAGTGGTCGAGCATTAGCAGTGATCAGAAAAAGCCAAGCAAAAGTTCAAGGCCCTGAATTTAAGCCTCTGTACAGGCACCAAAAAATAAGAAAACGGGTTCTGTTTTGTGAAGACAAAACAAGGCCTGAGTTTCAGTAGTACTGTCCATGAGCTGGGGATAGCCTTGGCATCATGGATACAGAGATGAACGAAGCAGGGCCCTCTTTGAGCTGACCATGGGTGGGGGGAGGAAGGGCACAGCTTGTGGAGGAGACACAGATATCCAGTGAACTGTAAGGGGAGAGAATGGACCCATTTAAGATGGGTCACCATATAATTTATTGTCCTGTCTGGTTTGAAACTGAAAATGGAGGTACAATTTATCAGGATGGTAGGTGTAAGCAAAGATCATTCTGAACTGATAGAGATGATCATTCTATTCTAAGAAGGGCTGAGTTGTAAAGACAATCAGGAATTAAGCAGGATGACTGAGAATCTTTTTATGCAGAAGCAGGTAGTGTATATAAACATGGTGGAATGTAAAGTGTTAGGTAGAAGCATGTGAAATTGCCATTTTATAAGTGGGAAATGGTCAGACATTTGTAAATACACCTAGCTCAACCTGGCATATTAAGGTAACTTGAGCACAATGGGAGGAAATGAATCTGGAAAACAGGGCCAGAGCCAGATTATGAAGTTCTTGAGGGCTGGTTATGAGTTTATTGTTAAAGTGATTATGTGTTTATTTTTCAAGTTTTATGACAGTACTAATTTTTGAATAGGTAGTATATTCTCTTATTCTGAAGTTAAACAAATCAGTATGTCTTGTGTTTTCATTTGTTTGTTTGTTTTTTTGGGTTAGGTTTTGGTGTTAATGTTTCACTTGAAGCAAAAGTAACATGAAAGCTTTTTTTCTTCTTCTTGATCTATGCCCTAGAACAGTTACAACATTGTAACTGTCTCTTCTCTGCCATTGTATACAATTCCTACTATGAAGCTTTTTCTGAGGAGGTGGGTAGGTAGGAGATATCTGTTAACTTTCCCAGGTTCTCAATGCTGTAGTTTATTTAGTGTTTTTTTCTCTCTCTGCTGGGAGATCAATTTTAGAAAATCCTAATCTTATGTAAAATTTGTATTTTTTTATAGACGTATTTTTTTTATTGTGAAAATACCGTACAGAGGGGTTACAATTACATGGGCAAGATGAGTACATTTCTTAGCAAGCATTGTAGCCTCCGCCTTTGTTTCCCCTTCCCATCCCTTTGCACCCCCCCTCCAAAGTTGTAAAATTCGTTTTTCGACATAATGACTTGTACATCTCATTGTTGCAGTGGGTCCTCCTGTATCCCTGTTTTAACGATTTGTTTTTTCCCTTCCCCTCCACATATACCAACATCAAATACAGTGAAAGCAGGGGTTATACCATGGGGGAGGGACATACAAAGCAACAAAGTTCATTTGTATTTTTAAAGAGAAGTCTTTCGAAAGTTTTGTGATCAGTTTATTTTTTATCTTGTGTTTTTGCACTCTTTCTTTTAAAATCCAATCATTGGGTACTTTCTTTTCCAAAGAACCAGATCTTGGATTTTTATTGATTAATGTCAACACATTTTTTTTGTAGACACGGTGTTCAGTAAGGGTCTTATAGATGAAAGCTTTATAAAATGTGACTCAGAACATGAGTTCCCTTTATAGAAGGAAGGCCTTGATGCCTAGGTCTGAGGAATATAAACATGTGGTAGCCCTTTTTGCCCAAGTCACCAGTCTGCCCACGCTGCTGAGACTCTCCCACCATCTTGACTTCCCAGGGGCTGCATGTGTTTGGAATCTGAGCAAAGCCGAGGTATGATGGCTTGAACATTTTCAGCTTAATGAGAGTCCTCTGAAGGACAGTACTTGCTTCTGTCTGCTTGGCTGGAATTTTGCTGGGCCTGTAGTTTGAGTTCTGTTCATACTTGCTCACTGTGCCTTCCATTCATTGGTTTTGATTTCTGGCAAGTATTTTGCATCCCAGATGTGTCATCACTTCAAATTTTGACAAATCTATACTAACTTCTGATCTCATAGGACTAGTTTACTGGAAATAAGTACAAATAAAAACAAAAAAAAATGTGATCAGCACAGGGTATCCTGGTGTAGTATGTTTTGAAGAGGACTTAAGCCTGACTAATTATATTGTTAAGGAGGCAGCAGGGGCTACTACTTGAACTACTACTTTTTCTATTTTTATTTTATTTTATTTTTTTTTGTTTTCAGTCATGGGCCTGAACTCTGGGCCTGGGCGCTGTCCCTCAATGCCTCAGCTCAAGACTAGCACTCCACCACTTGAGCCACAGGGCCACTTCTGGCTTTTTCTGCTTATGTGGTGCTGAGGAATTGAACCCAGGGCCTTATGCATGCAAGGCAAGCACTCTACCACTGAGCCACCTTCCCAGCCCTGAGCTACTACTTTTTCTAGGCTAATTGTCTCATTTGTAGTAGGGTACTGACACAGGCTTTTTATTTGGTCTTTTGTCCTTTAGAGTACTAACCTAGGGTTCCCTGTGTGACGATTTCTGGTAGCAAAAGAGAGGCCCAGTGCACAGACATTTTTAATCTTGATTGTTAACTTGATTATATTGAGAAGTGTCTAGGATATTAGTAAAGTACACCTTTGGGTGTGTTTGTGAGGGCATTTCCAGAGAGAATAAACTAAGTGGGAATGACCTGCTCTGGTTAGGCATGTGTTCATGGTTAGCAGCACCAGCCAATACACTGGGTGCCTGGATGGAATAAGAGGGGAAGGAGGAGGAAGCATGCTTTCTCTTTTACCTGGTCACCAAAAAGTGAGCTGCTCTTTTTATCCCACTGATTCTGCCCTGATGGCCTGAAACTGGGAACCCATATCATATTTTCTTCCTAAGGTGTCCCTCCCATAATTGACACAACAATGAAAAGTCTGACTAAAACATCTAGCTTTCATTTATATCAGTTTGCTAATGTCCCATTGACCAAAACAGTTCATGTGGTCAAGATCTGATTCAAGAATGGAGGAGGGGCTGGGAAGGTGGCTCAGTGGTACAGTGCTTGCCTTGCATGCATGAGGCCCTGGGTTCGATTCCTCAGCACCACACTAGCAAAAACAAAAAAGCTGGAAGTGGCGCTGTGGCTCAAGTGGTAGAGCGCTAGCCTTGAGCTGAAGAGCTGAGGAAACAGCACCCAGGCCCAGAGTTCAGGCCCCACGACCGGACCCCCCCCCCAAAAAAAAAAGAAAAAAAAAAGAATGGAGGAATAGCTGACTCCCGTGGCTCATACCTGTTGGCTACTTAGGTGGCTGAGATAGATAGAGAGGCTCCCAGCTTGAAGCAACTCAGACAGGAAAGTCTGTGAGATTATATCTCTAAAATAAGTAGCAAAAAGCAAGGTTGGAGGTATTGCACAAGTGTTTCAGGGAAAGCTGAACAAGCAAGCCAAGTAAATGCAAGACCCTGAGTTCAAACCCCATAATTACCCCTCCCCCTGCAAAAAAATAGAAATATACTTTCACCTTCCCATGGGAGGACTTAGAAAGTGTTTGTATGTGAATATTTGCAGACATGTATCATAAAAATTACTGAACATACTGCTATGTAGTGGTACTTGATCACTATAAATATATAATATATAAAAAATATAAGTACATAAATATATAAATACTTGATCACTTTTTATAAATAATAATTAGTAGATATAAACTATGCCTAATTTGAAAATCAGAAATCTAAAATATGAAAGTTTTTGAGACCCTGGATTTTCAGATTCAGGATATTCAGTAGATAAAGTATATGCAAATATTTCAAAAATTGAAAAAACTTTAAAATCTGAAGCAAATATGACCCTCAGCATTTAAAGTTGGGCATATTCAACTTGTAAAGAAGCAGTTGGAACACCAGAGACATGGCTCAGGTGGTAGAATACTTACTAGTCTAGTATGCATGAGGCCCTGGGTTCAATCCCCAGTACATTAAATACAAAAGACAATAATGAAAAAAAAACTGGACTATTCTAGTAAGTGGATTTTTGTTTCAGTAGTATATAAAAGTGAAGATAATCATTTTGAGAATTTGATATACTCTTTTGACATCTTAAAATAATTTTAATGATGATAAGACTTTGCAAATAAAGTAAAGCTTTCTCTTTTTCCTTTACTCTGCAGTAAGAAAAGTGGAAAACCACCATTACAGAACAATGAGGTAAACATTTTAAATTATCTACTTCTTGAGATTTCATGGATCTATTTTACTTATTTTGTCATATGTTTTTGAATTGCAATAACTTACAGAATTTTAGGATTAGAAAGGAACTTAAAAGTATCACTTTTGTCTACTACATACTCTAATTGTTTCTGGAGTAGAGTCCTGGTATGTGTTCTTGAGCATTTATTTGACTGTTCATTTACCGGAGAGTATAATGATCTAAGGAAGTAGTCATAATTTTATTAGGTCAACCCCATGATTAGATTTATCCTCCATCTTATTTATTCTCCTCTCCCCCACCCCCACACTGAGTGCTACAATGGTAACATTCAACAAAGTACAAAAAACGGTGGCCTCTGTACCAGCTCATTTATAACTGGTGACAACAGTGATCACAGGGGCTTTATAAAAAAGGTATGATATAACTCTGGACTCCTCCACTCTAGAAGGGGTGTTGTAACACTACCAGTGACAGTTACCCCAAGAAATCCATCCTTTAGGGGGTAGATACTTTTCATGTAAATCGGCTACATTGTCTCTGGAAACTTGCTCCAGCTGTTTGCACAAAAGTGGTGGAGGTTGACTGAGCCTCCTGAGTAGGTGTCTCTGTAGGGGGCTTACTAGATGGCTTGGCAGGCCAGATCATAGGCGGCTGCCACTTCCAGTCATAGGAATAGCTTCCATCCATGACCACATAGGCATATACAGAGCCAGAACCTATGAACAAGGTGGCTCCAGAGATCCTGTTCCCTTCACTGTCCACATAGTGGAGTACAGGTCCTCTCTTATCCCAGCCACAGGTCATGGTGCCCTTGGACAGCCCCATGCCTTTGTACTGATATACTGTGTTCGCAAGAATCATGGAGGTAGCTGCTACCTAGATGCGTTCCTTATTTCAAAACTGATAGCTGATAGATTTGACACTGCCCAGCCAACAGCCACTTCCAGAAGCTGTAGTCCACCCCCAGCCAGGGTACCCAGAAGATAACGGTTGATCTCTGTTACTTTCTTCACTGTTTGTGAAGCAATGTAAGCCCCTGCTGTGGCCTGAGACAGCTGTAACAATGACTTCATGGGGAAACTTGAAGGCTAGCATGATGGTTCCATGAAGCATTTTGATTCACGGCTCCTCTGGAATTCCCCGGCTAGGTGCAGCCAGGCCCAGCCCATCTATGGGAACCAGGTTCACCAGATTCCCTCCACCTCCAAGTCCAAAAACCCCTGCTACTTTACCTGAAGCCTCTCCAATATGCTGGCCAGTGCTGTGTCTCTTACTTATTCTTTAAAAAAAAAAATCTTTTTAAATTTTAAGACAAGATCTTTTTATGGAGCCAAAGTTGGCCTCAGGCTCTCAATCTTCCGATTCATCTCTCTTAATCCTGGGATTACAAGTGTGTGCCACTGTACCCTGCATTCATCTAGCTTAATGATTGATTGACTGATTAACTATCAGTATTGTATTGCTTTGTATGAATCCCATATTATTAAAATTCAGCCTAAAATTCCTTTTACTTATTTTGTGGTAACTGTTGCTTACATTAAATTAATATAAATTATAACCTTCAGATACCTTTCTGATGAACAGTTCCTTGGACAGATTTCCTACATCTTGTATTCATCAGCTGATTTATCTTTTTTATTTATATTTTTTGTGTATTCTTTTTTTAAGCTGTTAATTTTTTATTCATTTGTCATTAATAGGTGTTCTAGAAAGAATATCTCTTTTTTTAATTGTAAAGGTGATTTACAGAGAGGTTACATTTACATAATCAGGTAATGAGTATATTTCTTTTTAAACAGTGTCACCCTCTCCCTTATTTCTCCCAGGTTTTTCCCCCCAACCTGCTTCCCCTGAAGTTTATAGTTCCTTTCCAACATAATGTCTAGTGAGTTTTCTCTCTCTCTCTCTTTTTGGTCAGTTGTGGGGCCTGAACTATGGGCCTGGGTGCTATCCCTTAGCTCTTCAGCTCAAGGCTTGCACTTTACCACTTGAGCCACTGCATCACTTCTGGTTTTTCTGCTTATGTGGTGCTGAGGAATCGAACCCAGGACCTCATGCATGCAAGGAAAGCACTCTACAACGTTCCCAGCCCCGAGTTGTCTCTTTTTTAACAACAGCTTAATTGAACCATCCACAAACTGTAATATTTATTTTAAGCATATAAATCATCAGTTATTAGTGTAGTCACAAAGTTGAATGGCTATTACCATTGTCTTATTTTAGACAAATTTCCAAAATCTCCAATAAAATCCCATATCCCAATAGCAGTCACTCCTTATTACCCTGTTCTCTGAACTCCTGAGAACCAGTAATCTACATTCTCTATTGGTTCACCTATTCTGACATTTTATATAAGTAGAATAATATAATATGTGGCCCTTTATGCCTATCTTTTTAAAAAAGTGATACTAGGGTTTGAGCTAAATAAATGTTAATTTATCTCTGCAAACATTATTGTATTTCACTGTACAGTATAATTTTAGATGTAATTCTTACATCCAGTATGTTAAGTTCAGGGTTAATAATTTGCACTCTATTCAAAATTGTTGCTAGTTATTGACTAAATAAAGATCAAAGCTATTATTCTGTAACATTGCTTAATCTTAGTGTTTAGGTTATGGTTGACTTAGCTGTAACTACATATAACTAGCAAAATCTGTTAGTTTCTTTCTTTCTCTTTCTCTCTTCCTTTCTCTCTCTTTTTCTTTTCTTTTCTTTCCTGAGGTTTGAATTTAGGGCTTTATATTCGCTAGGTAGATGCTCTACCACCATCCCTTTATGTTTTTTTATTCTTCAGCTAGGGTTTTGTGCTTTTGCCTGAGCTATGATCCCCCCTCAATTTCCATCTTCCAGGTGGCTGGGAATTATAGCTATTAACCAGTACACCTGACCTTTGAAACCTGGTTTTTATTTCTCCATTTCTACAAGAAGCATGAAAATTCTTGTGTAATTTATTAATTCATTTATTAAATTAATCTCAATATTTATTGAACCTCTCATGCCTGGCATTATTCTTGGCTTACAACATGTGGCAGTAATAAAATGAGTTCATACCCTTATGAAGCTAGTAAGCTTCTCTACATGTCAGCTAATATGCTAGAATAGTATCTTTAACAAAGGGAAAAATTAGAGCAGTTTAATATGACTTATTTTTAGTAAGCTTAAGCTAGCTTTCAGCTTTAAGTCTTTCCCATTCCTCCATATTATTGTGTAGTTTTTTAAATATCCTGAAGATTGATATCAGCATTCTTGCTTTTTAGTTTCTTAGTGTTTAAAAAAATGGGACAAGATATGTGTAAGTCCAGTCTTCTGACATATTTATTGCTCATATTTCATATCTCTCATATCTGAGCTGTCTTATTTATAAAATATCTTTTGTCAGCATGTTATATGTCTTTAAGTTCTAGGATGGCTAGATTCATCTCACTTATTTTGTTTCCTATTTTTCTGTATTTTTTTGTTTCAATACATAGTTATTTTCAGGTTGTTTAGTGTGAACAAGGTTATTTTAGGTTAGATTATATGATTGTTAGTAAAAAGCATAAACGCTATATCCTACTTCTATGCTTGTGAAGTTCTTAAGAAGTGTATATATACAGATATGCTAAAAAGAAAGGTGGTAGAATACATGCCAAAGAATAACAGCTGATGTCTCCAGATGGTAGGGATAGATATTTAAATTTTTGCTCATTAGGATTGTAAAAGTTTTCTACAGTGAATGTAGAGAGAAAGCATCATAAAAAATTCTTTTCTCATTAGTTTTTTTTTATTGTAATCATAATCTTTGGGATGGGATAGGGTGAGACAATCTTGTAAGATACAAGATTTAAGGAGGAACAAAGGAGTTAGTTAGAAAATAATAGAGAGAGAGTTTGACTTTAAAATACTTCATTTACTTTGGCTTAATACATATTGTTAAATTTAAAACATAAAAGTAAACACTGTGCTGGGTTTGGTATTTAGTATTCCTGTATGTATCATTACATATTTGAGGTGTGTGTATGTATGTATATATATGTATCTCCATAAACAATATAGGCAGGGTTATTTTACATATTTAGAAGTTTCATACATTTACTATAAAATGATTTATGTATCTCATTCTATATTTTTCCTGTGTAATGCCTTTTAGAGCCATCCATGTTGCTAGCTGGAGATCTAATTTTTTGTGTGTGTATGTATGTGCTGTTATTGGGGCTTAGTCTCAAGGCCTGTTTGGCTCTCTTGCTTATGGCTAATGCTCTACCACTTGAGCCATGTCTACTTTGACATTTAGTGCTTAATTGGTGATGGAGTCTCTCCAGCCTTTTCTGCTCTGGCTGACTTTGAACCATGATACTCCAGGTGTTAGTGTCCAAATTAATTAGGATTATAGGCAGGAACCACATGTGCCATCATTTTATTTATTGAAAGTAGGATTTTTCTGTGTAGCCCAGGCTGGCCTCAAACTCACTGTGTATCCTAGATTGGCCTTGAACTTGTGATACTCTCACCTGAGTCTCCACAATGTTGAGATGCTTGGCATGAGATATAATTAATTTATAGTGCATTTTTCTGTTGTATGAATATGAGCTATTTCCTATTTTATAATTGTTTATAACTTGCAGTGAATACATTTACCATAATTGCAATGAATACATTTACTATAATTCATGTAATAAGATGTACATTTAGGTTGTTTTAAATTATATGGTATTATAAACAGTGTACATGTTTTCCCATTTACATAACTGAGCATATATACAGGATATACAAGAATATATGGAGAATAGATTCCAAACAGTAAATCTGTTGGATTATTTTATATCTTACAGTCACTGTACATTTTCCATTGTAATGAATGACATATAATAGTACCAATTTACACATTCTCCAGCAATATAAGTGAATATTTATACTATTGTTAGCACCATATGGCCTTTTATTTAGTTCAAACATTGCCTTTTTAATCCCAGCGCATCCCAGTTTTCTAAGTTATCATATGATAGGGCATTGATCTTTGTCATTGTTACTCCCGAAAATTACATTTATTTTTCTGGTTTATTATTTATTATTTTTAATTTCTTAAATGATTTTTAGTAGAGCTTGTTTTTTTTCCCTTTTCCATCATTTCCATGTTAAACTTACGTGACCAAAGTGTTTAAATGATTATTTCTTAAATATTAGAAGTGGGCTGTGGTGCAGTTCAATGGTAGAGTGCTTGCTTAGCATGCACAAGGTCCTGTGTTCAATCCTTAGCATTGGGAAAAAAAAGTTCTAAATATTGGGATGTTTAAATATTGGAATAGTACCTTGGATTATGCCGCTATTAACGCAATGGCTTCAGGCTTCTCAGTGTACAGCTTTTTTCCTCCCTCTGTACAGTTTTGAACTATACTCAGTACCTATTAGGAGTCTTAGATAAAGCACTTAGCACAGTGTCTGACACAGAGAAAGTAGTTTATTCTGATTCAGTGATAAAACTATTAGTTCATCAAGTTAGATAGTAACTTAATTAAAGCACATTTACACTAATGTTGGTCTAGTATTATTTGGTCTATTATGGGCATTTGTTAAGAGCACAATAGAGTAAGGCACTACTGGCTTATGCCTGTAATTCAGGAGGCTGAGATCTGAGAATGGTGGTTTGAAGTCAGTCAAATAGAAAAAGTCTATGAGACTGTTACCTCCAGTTAACCACCAAAAAGCCAGAAATGGAGCTGTGATTCAAGTAGCAGAATGCCAACCTTGAGCACAAAAACTCAGGGACAGCTCCCAGGTCCTGAGTTTGAGCTGCGCAGTAGTTAACCAAGTAAGTGAGCTATGCCCATAAATGCCTGGAAAGAATGAAGCATGAGATCAAGTTCGGCCTCTCTTGCCTTTTCCAGGGAGTTTCTCTTGCCTGTTTTCCCAGTTCAAGAGTAGTAAAGTAAATATTGCTGACCATTGTTATGAGCAATGAGGAAAAACTGCATGTGCAGGATGCTTTGAGTTCAACACTACTGTGGGTGCTTCATTTTTTCCCATAATGCTGACACCTTCAGCTAATGGCATGCTGTCTTTCAAAAAATCTTAAATTTTCACTCCATCACTTAAGCACTTTCATGTTTGCCTTACTTTTTAGGAGACATATTTTCACAGAATTAATGATAGGGAAATACTCAGCAGATAGTAATTTAAACAGCTGATAATATGGGACTGTTGGAGAGTTTTTCTCCATCAGCTGAGCTGGATAATGTGCATTTGGATATTTACTTTTTTTGTTGTTGAAATTCCATCTGATTTTTGAAAAATTGGCTATCATTTTGACTGTGCTTGGTCAAAACTGCATAGAATAAATCTGTAAGCCAGGTGAGTTTAATGTCAGGCTTTTATGTTACTTCTTTATGTTTGCAAATTATTTTGTACTTATGTTTTCATGGGCCATTGAAAACAAAGTGATTTCTAAGGTCGATAAGGTTATCTTAAGTCACTGTTCACTGACACAAACTTTACTGTGGCCTTGAGGCTCTATCTTTCTGTCATTCTTGTTTCTTGGCTGTAGCATCTTGATGCTCAGTGGGTGCCGTAGTTCTATCACCAGCACTGGGTTTTTGTACTCAGTGTTCCCTGTGCCCCTTCTTTCTTCTAAATAGGCATGTGGCGTCACTTTCTCTCAGATTCAATGTCAGGATCTTTATGGTCATCCTGTCCAGTCATTCTTTTTTCGTATGACTTACTTACTTACTTTTATCCATGTTTCTCCTCGAATTTATTAGGAAGAGATAGTGCATTGGCATATTGCATATTGGAAATGTTAACTTTCTTTTTTCAAGGTGCACCAGGGTGTGAACTTACAGCATCCCATGCTTTCCCTGGGCTTGTTTTTCTCCCAGCAAGCATACTGTCACTTGAATCATCACATCTCCAGTCTAGCTTCTTTGCTATTTAATTGGCAATAAGAGTCTCATGGGCTTTGCTGTCCAGGCTGGTTTTGAATCCATCCTCAGGTATCAGCCTATCAAGTATCTAGGATTACAGATACTAGTGGTAGTGTGAGCCACCAGTACCTGACTGTCGATTAGCAATGTTAAATGATAAAACTGGGAATGTACACTTTTTTTTGTAATTAGTCAGAGACCATCCTGTTAAGGATGAAAAAAGAACAAGTCTTCTATTAATCAAGAAGTGGATAAGGATACTATTTTTTTAAATTAGTACTTCATTGTTTCTTTGACTTCCTTTACTACTGTACCTTTTTCCTCACTGCATTCAGACTGGCTGTTTTATTCCTCCTTCAAACATACCTTCACTTTGCTATTTTACACTTACTGGTCCATTACTACTGGATGTTCACATCTCACCTCTTTATTCAGTGTTTGAATATGAAGAGCAGTGTATATATGCTTTCTAAGTGCAACATCTGTTTTAATGGTTGCCTGTGTAATTGACTTGCACTAAATGTGGTTATTCAATCTAATTGTTATGCATTTGTTACAGCTATCTTAAAAGGTCTTTTTTTTCTTCCTCTTCCAAATATAGAAAGAAGGAAGAAAAGAGCGAGCTGTGGTGGACAGGGTGTTTTTATCAAGGCTCTCACAGATTCTGAAAATCATGGTCCCTAGAACATTTTGTAAAGAGGTAAGTCTTACAAGATTACAACATTAAATGGATAGCAATTCAAGATACATGAGATCAGAACAATAATAAATTTATCTCAGAATTGTCATTTGTCATGTGAGTACTCTTAATCAATGGCAATTTTTTAAAGTACCTTTTGAGATACTTTTTCCTTGTACTTTCTGTGATATGCTAGTATATTGTACTGTAGCTACCTTAAGTGCTGTTGTTTTATTATAATTAATACTGTCAAAAACAAGATGCAGTTTTAAAAGACAAAGCTTTTGGAAATCAGTAATATGGAATATGTTTGAGAGTTGTTTCTTTTTAGTTGATTTTATATATATATATATATATTAGATACTGCAAATAGTTTCTGAATTCTGAATTTTTAGGAAATGAGCTGATGATTTTGTCATTATTTCACAAAAATTTTAATGGTAAGTAAGTAGTGCCGTATTCCCAGCCTTTCCTCACCCCAGCATTCTCTCATTCTATAACCAGATGTATCACCATCTCCTATTCTTTCTTCTCATATCTCATCCTTTCAGTTACTGCCATCTGATTTTTTCCTCTATTTTTATCTCCTGGATGTTACAGTGATCTTTAATTAGGTATAATCTTAAGACCTCATTTTAAAAGCTTTATTTTTTCTGTCCCAATTTATTTCTGAAAGCAGTGCTTCCCTTCCCATTGTTAAAATTTTAAGAAGCATTTGTTTATAGCAGTAGTGAGACAAAGATACAATGCGTAGCAAGCACTGCAGCTCCTAGGAGAATTTGGTTCTTCCAATGTAGGCCTTGCCCTTCTTCCTCTTCTCGGCCCAGCCCTTGTCCTGTGCTCTGGGCCTCCATTCATTTGCAGTGACATCCTCTTGTCTCTGACATCCTGCCCCTCTGCCCCCAAACAGTATGCTTAATAGATAACCTTCAACACTGCTTTACCTTTTTTTGTGAAAGCGTCACTACTATTTAGGCATAACTCATTATTAATTATTAATTCTACAGCCCATCCAGCTCTGAAGACCCCTTATTTAAAATACAAACTTTTCTGTGAAGAGTGACATATCACCCCTCTAATCCAGTTACCAACTCAATGCTCATTTTTTTTAAAGTGATGGAGGGTTTGCTACATGTAAAATGAATGAGGCATGGACAGGTCCTCAGGAGTTCGTGAGAGGATTATTTTGCAGCTTTCTATTTTCATCTGGCTCTAGCCAGAGTAATTTTAGGGGGAAAAAAATCTAACCTCACTCAAACTCCAGTTCAAGAATGCAAATTAAACTCCCTTAGAAAGCACCAAAGATGAAGGTAGAGTTAGAGAAATGAAAATGCTGCATGTGACTGTTTGGAATTTCTCACATATTAAAAGCTGAGGGATGGACTGCCTACATCATGGAACTCTAGTTTCTATTGCATAAACACATTAATAAGGAAATAGTGGTGGTTCTAAGAACATTGTTTTAATTATGATATTTTAGAATGAGAGAAAAGTAAATAAGCTTTTATGCTCCAGTGATTAATTTTGAATTGAGATATTTAAGATCTGAATTAAAAGGTGGCATCATGTGTCTGTGGTTAGTATTCATTAAAGTCAATAGATTCTTCTGCTGTTGGTTGAATACCTAACTTAGGAATGGTAAGATTCGTTAGGAAAATAGCAAACCTTGGGGTAGCAGGTATCACAGCTCATTCACACAGACTCTTTGATGTTTTCTTATGATTCCATGTAATACTTAACCTGCTATGAATCTGCCTTGTATTTCATTTAAAGGCTGTATTTTTAAGGGCTTTTCCTTTTCTAAACAGTATTTGTTTTATAAAAATTAACTGAAAGATTCAGTTGTCCCTTATTTCAGTAATTTGGAACATAGTATTTGTCTAACAAGTTCTGCCTCCCATGTTCCAAAGCTCTTTGCTCTGATTTTCATCTCTATGTTTTGTTTCTAGGTTGTATAAACTCTGCTGGATATACAATACCAGCCATACTTCATATGGTTTAATATATTTTTTCCTCCTGCTAAATCCTCAGCCTTTCTTTGCTCTTAATCTTTATTGTTTTTACTTGGTCTGTTTAACATATTTAACATACTCGTAAAGCCATAAGTGGCTTTTGCTATTCAGACCTTGCCATCCATCATTGATATGAATTATACAAATATGAATAAATTTGTCTGTTGTTTTTCTGTTCACATTTCATTCTTTTTAGAAAACATTCTTAAGTAGCTGTTCAGTTTATTTTGATCAGTGTCACCCCTTTCATCATTCTCTCTTATCTCTTCCACCCATCCCCTCAATTTACCTAATTCTGTTTTCACATATGTATATTGAATATTATAACTTACACATGAATCTTACCTTAATTAATAGGTTAATTGAAAACCTTGTGAAGACAGGGACACTATTAGAGACTTTTCTAACAAGTTGAACTAAATGTTCATATTGACATTATAACTTATGAATTGTTCATAAGTTAAATTTCTGTCCTTGACTCTTTGAAGGTAAATTGTTTGACTTAAGATTCATCTTGGGAGAGAGCGAGGGAAAGGGTGACTATCCAAAAAGAAATGTACTCATAGCCGGGCGCCGGTGGCTCACGCCTGTAATCCTAGCTACTCAGAAGGCTGAGATCTGAGGATTGCGGTTCAAAGCCAACCCTGGCAGGAAAGTCTGTGAAACTCTTATCTCCAATAAACCACCAGAAAACCAGAAGTGGCACTGTAGCTAAAGTGGTAGAGCACTAGCCCTGAGCTGAAGAGCTGAGGGACAGCACTCAGGCCCAGAGTTCAAGCCCCAAGACCGACAAAAAAAAAAAAGTAAAAAGATAAAAAAAAAAAAGAAATGTACTCATAACCTGACTTATTTAACTGTAACCCTTCTGTATATCACCTTTATAATTCAACAAAAATAAATTTTAAAAATTCACCTTGGAATTTTGGATAAGAATATTAAATGGTTTGTAAAGACTCTTCCATTTATATTGTTATTTTAAGTCCCTTTTAAACTATATTTAAAAATTGACTACAGTTAAAATGTAGACCAACTACACTAACTTACATAAAGCTTTGAAATCTGAAACAAAAAATTTTGCCAACGTATTATTTGTTCTAACTTTAAAATGCATGAAGTTTACTATATTTGGTTTATTTTAGACAGGATATTTGATACTTATTGCTGTTATGCTGGTATCTAGAACATACTGTGATGTTTGGATGATTCAAAATGGGACACTCATTGAAAGGTACTTGTCCTCCTAATTTGTCACGTATTTAAACATTGTTTCCCAGTTTTTTTTAAGATTGCATTTTGTTAACAATACGTTGTGTAACTTTTCGTCCATGTTTCAGTGTTAGAGTGTATATTTGTTTCCTAATTTGGGAGGAGAAAACTCTCTTTTGTATTACCATGCCTGTATCCATCTTCTCAATGTTATACTGCAACTTATTGTTATTATTAACTGTTATTAACTGTTACCTTAACTATTTATAGCTAAGCCACATGCTGGGCTTTACAGAATTTTGTTTGCCCTGGCAAACAAAAAAAATGTTTGTTTTTTTTTTTGGTTTTGAAATTAACTTTTGCCTGCTATTCTCTGTAGTTCAGCTCAAGGTTTTTGGAAGTATTATAAAATCTTGATAACATTGTAACATGGTCAAACATACTGATTATTTAATCAGTCAGTTTTGTGTGTGCTTTTACCCTCTCCTTGTGCTCCGGCTCTGATCAGACCCACTGAATAGCAGTTATGTTTGAACTGTTTTTATCATTATTTTGGAAATAAATTTCTTTCATGTGTTTTCTGCATTAAATAATCTGTTTCCTGGATCTTTTACTATTATTTTGCCCTAATTTTACTTTCTCATTTTGGCAAACAAGCTTTCTGTGAAAAGGAACAAGGAAAGTAAAAGTTTTGAGACTTTGCAGATCTGAAGCTATCTTGTACTTCCATTATTAATTAATAATTTAGATGCATTTGTTCATTCCAAGTTGGAAGTCATTTTTTCACTGGAATTTTGAAGCACTTTTGCCATCCTAGCTCTCAACTCTGGTTGTGGGCAGACTAGGATAATTGGTGGAATTGTAAGAACTGCTAGTGAGTGTACCATCCTAGCAATTCTGGTTTGGTTAGCCATTACTTTTGGAAACACCCTGAGTAATTTTAATATGCTAAAAAAATTAAATACTACATCACTGCATATCTTATGTTAAGTATTGGATCTAGTTATATTCTTGTTGCCCCTTCTTTAGTAGAGATTCTGACTTCCCCTCAAAAACAATGCTTTAAACATTAGAAAATATTTTAATTGTTGATGTCTTATTAGTGTTTGACAATTTTACTGACCATTGTTAAGATTTTTTTTTTCATCATTAATTGTACAGGACACTGGATAGGTTCCTTTCAACCTAAAAATTTGTTCTTCATTCTGGAAAAATTTTTGTTGTCTTCTTAAAACAATTCTTCCCATATTTTTTCTGGAATACTTGGTTAATTGTTGAACCCTCCTGACCTAATTGTTTTATTACTTTTAAATTTCTCTACTGTTTTCAGCTGGCAATTATATTCTATTTTCTAGGAAATATCTTTATCATGCATTGAACTATGGTTATAATTTTTAAAAATTTCCATCAACTGTCTTTTATATGGACATTTTTTTTTAGTCGGTCGTGCAGCTTGAACTCTGGGCTTGGGTGCTGTCCCTGCGCTCTTCAGCTCAAGGCGAGTGCTCTACCGCTTGAGCCACAGCGCCACTTCTGGTTTTCTAGTGGTTTATTGGAGATAAGAGTCTCACGGACTTTTCTGCCTGGGCTGGCTTTGAACTGCAATCCTCAGATCTCAGCCTCCTGAGTAGCTAGGATTACAGGCGTGAGCCACCGGCGCCCGGCTTGGACATTTGTTCTTATAGGAATTATACTTTCAAATATGAAATATTTAATATCTGAAGCTACTAATTTTGGTTTGATTTGTGTGTGTATGTTTTAAAGTTTGGAGTGTGTTTTCTATCTCTCCATGGTCCTTTTCATTCATGTTAGAGAATTTTCCCAAACAGTCCATGATTCTTTGCTGTAAATCCATATTTTAAATGAATGCTTTAAAAATCAGGAGTTTCAGGCTTGTTGATTGTCTGCTCTCCCTTGAAGGGTGTTTGTAGGGGCTTGTGTGTGTGTGTGTGCACACATATGCGTGCATGGGCACACCTAGTGAGGAATCCTACAACAAATTCTAAGAACTTAAATGTAAACATAATTGGAATGCTTGTTCATTGCTCCTATGATACCAGCTTTAGGGGAATAAATTTTATTACTAGGTTTGGTTTCTGTAAACTTCATGCACAAGTAATTTGAGCCATATGTATACATGATGGAGAGAATATATTTTTTAACGTAACATGTAAACTTAAGCTTTTCCTTTGATAATTTCATCTCTAATTTCTGTTGGTAAAAATACAGTTGTCTTCCCCCAACTATGTATTGTTTGTTAATTTCCTTGTGGCAGCTGCTAGGTACATCATCATCTTAGGAACCTGTTTAGAATCACCCACATTATAAATTACATTTTGTAGTAATGGAATGGATTGGAAATTTATTATTTAAAGTTTTTCTATTTTCTTATTTTATAATTTTGTAATCAAAAAGAATATTACTTGTTTCTAAATTAGGGATATTCAACCTTAATTCTACAGATGCTAGCTTTTGATTTTCTCAAATATTTAAAAACCTGAGAAAAATGCATCACCAAGAGCAGGTGATAGTGGACAAGAGGAAGCTACTGTATAGTACAGGCCAATTTGTATTTCCTGTAGGTATCAACCTATTGGATACTCAGTTTTTAAATTGTGAAATAAAAATTTGTTTATAATTTTTTCTACAAATTCTCAAAAACATTTTATGAAACATTAGTTTGGTATCTTAAACCTTACAGAAAAGTTGCAAAATAGTACAAAGAACTTCTCATACCCTCAACTAATACTTGTCAGTTATAAAGTCATCATTTACTTTGTTAGCTTTATCCTAAGTAAATATTTTTGAGCATCTGCTGTATATGAAATCTTTATATTTGCTTAAATATTAACATTTAATATTTTCCAAGTTAAAGGTTTAAAATATGACACATTCTTAATGTAGTAGAATTTTATCAGAAAATTATCATGTTTCTGTATCTTACTGTTAAAGCTACATTGTAAATAGATTTATCTGTTTCCTTTTGGCTTCTTTCTAAGTAGGTTTAAATTCATTTTTTTTTTTTTGCTGCTTAGAAAGTCTCCAGGAGGAGTTGTTCTTTTTTTTTTTTTTAATATTTTCTCTTTGTTTTTTTTTAGTTTTTATTTTATTTTTATTTTTTTGTGTGCTGGTCCTGGGGCTTGAACTCAGGGCCTCATGCTTTTTGCTCAAGGCTGTCACTACTTTTTTTCTTTTTTCTTTTTTTTTTGGAGGGGGGGGGTCCGGTTGTGGGGCCTGAACTCTGGGCCTAGGCGCTGTCCCTCAGCTTTTCATCTCAAGGCTAGCACTCTACCACTTGAACCACAGTGCCACTTCTGGCTTTTTTTTTCTTTTTGCTTATGTGGTGCTGAGGAATCAAACCCAGGGCCTCAGGCATGCAAGGCAAGCGCTCTACCACTGAGCCACCTTCCCAGCCCCGAGTCATGGTTCTTAATGGGCTTCAAGATCCGTTTTATTTTTGCCCATACAAGCAGCATGTTAAAATCACCAAACTTCTCTAGAGTCCTTAAAAATTTTAGAGGTAGTAGTGAGTAGGTCTACAGTAAAGATATTCTTTATTAATTATTATTTTTCTTTTGCAGTGGAATAATAAGCAGGAATAAGGCTTTATTCAGAAAACCATTTTTTAAATTTATTGCTGCTACCCCACTGGTAATCCATTGTTGAGTGCTGGCATGTGCTTCACCAGTATCTTATAATCTTAAGTGTGTCACAGCTCGGGCAGCATGAAAGCACTTTGGTTTTACATGGTTTGTTTGTTTCAAACAATGTTAGCTTAAACTTGTAAACGTTTGGTACTCTTCTAATTGCTTGTTTTTTTTCTAATATTCACATTAAGCACCATTTTTATATAATTCTGTTTTAACATTTTCCTATTTCAAATGTTTTTAGAAAAGCATTTTTGCTTTTTAAAAGTTATATCAGAATCAGACTTAATTTTTCTAGTTTTCCCCTGAAGTATTACCAAGGAAATGTTACATGCTGTAAACCATTCTCAGAGTGCTAGAATGATCTCATTATGTATTAAAATCGTTGAGAAGTTCTTTGGTAAAGATACTTGTTAGAGCTGGGTGCTGGTGGCTTATGCCTGTCTGTAATCCTGGCTGAGGCTGAGATCTGAGGATGGTGATTCAAAGCTACTCCCAGGGCAGAAAAATCTGTGGGACGCTTATCTCCAGTAAACTACTCAGAAAAAAGGAGAAAGTGGCACTGTGGCTTAAGTGGTAGAACACTAGATTTGAGTGCCCAGGTCCTGAGTTCAGGCTCCAGGACCAGCAAAAAAAAAAAAAACAAAAAAACCCCAAAAAACAAGATATGTATTGGCTTTGTTTAACCCAGATTTCCTCCAATTCAAAGAAGATTATTTTCTTATTGTATACCAGCAATATTTTTGTGAGGAGTTAGGTGTAAATCATTTAGCACAATATTCAAAATATTATTTTATTATATTTGGGAATATTAATAAGAATTAAAACTTTACAATGAAATAGCAAACTTACTTTAAATTCTTAATATTTACATCTATCTATCTATCTATCTATCTATCTATCTATCTATCTATCTATCTATCTATCTATCTATCTATCTATCTATCTATCTATCTACCTACCTACCTACCTACCTTTTTTGTTGTCGTGGGGCCTGAACTCTGGGCTGGGAGCTGTCCCTCAGCTCTTCAGCTCAAGGCTAGCGCCCTACCACTAGAGCCACAGCACCACTTCGGGCCTTTTCTGTTTATGTGGTGCTGAGGAATCGAACCCAGGGCCTCATGAATGCAAGGCAAGCTCTCTACCACTGAGCCACCTTCCCAGCCCATCCATATATTTTTAAAAGATGAATATATAAAACAGAACAAAAGTAGATGAAACAGTAGCTGATTTTGTTTGACATTATAAGGGACCTGCCTGTCTACAGAGCCATCCTGAGACTTCACCTGTTTGTAGTTCCAGGGTGGGCCAGTTGGAACTCACAGGTGACATCCCACTGCTAACCTTTTATATAAGTAAAATCTTAAAATCCCACAGGAGCTACTTCTACTCTCTCATGGCAGAACTGAGTAGTTGCAAGTAGAAATTAATGGCCTACAAAGCCTTTATAAGTTTAGTCTTTTTTTGTGCCATCATTTGTTCATGTCAGTGAGAATCAAGGATGTCAAAATACTTGAAAACATAGATCTGAGGATCGTGATTCAAGGCCAGCCCACCAGGAAAGATTGAGACTCTTTTCTTGGATAAACTACTCAGAAAAAGCTAGAAATGGCACTGTGGCTCAAGTGTTAGAGGGCTAGCCTTGAGAAAAAAAAAATCTCAGGGATAGCATCCAGGCCCTGAGTTCAAGCTCCAGGAGATAATCAATCAATCAATCACACACACACACACAGACACACACACAGACACACACACAGACACACACACAGACACAGACACACACACACACACAGACACAGACACACAGACACAGACACACACACACACACACACAGACACACACACACACAGACACACACACACACACACACACACACACACACACACACACACACAGAGCAAATGCTTCGTGGCATCACAGTTTCCCATCCCTGGAGCTATATGCAGTTGTTAATTATTTGACCAGCTAGACTCCATTTGTGGCAGCTGTGTCTCCCCCAACCCCACCTGACTCCATGACCTAACCCAGGACCTTCTTATTAAATGTTCTCATTATAGTGAGGTTCAATCAAGCTTTATTTAAGATGGTGACATTTCGAAAGTTGCAAACTTGTTTATGTAAGAAAATGTTTTTTCATATCTTTTTTTCCTATTTTGATTGAGTAGGAATTCCAAGCAATTTTAGAGCTTTATAGAAGTTTATTTAATGTTATATTTTGCTTTTTTTTGCAACTAATGCATTGCATGTCATGGTTTGCAGTGGTATCATTGGTCGTAGCAGTAAAGATTTCAAGAAATACTTATTCAACTTCATCGCTGCCATGCCTCTTGTAAGTTTACTTCTTTAAAAATGCTTATTTAAATAGGGGAAAATTTCACCTTATTAAAAATCTTTGAAGAATTTTAGAAAATGTACTCTTTTAAAGATTTGTATTTTGTTCCAGTTTTGATTGTGTATCCTATTTTTTTCAATGTAAACCTTTATACTAGATAGAAAAAAGAGAGATTTCATTCAGTGTCACTTACAGTATACATATGTGTATATTATATATTATATAAATATACACACATATACTTTCTCTTTTCATTCTTTCTTCTTTAATCTTCAGCACAAATATTCTCCACTGCTTAGCAAACATCCTGTTGCATGGCATGTCTCCCAGTTGTAAACCAAAATTATTTTCAGATACTGTCAAGATGGGATTGAGACAGAGAGACAGATTTACATCATCTTAGTGGAAAGTCATTATTTTAGACCATAACTCGAGCCACTATTAAGTTAAATTGAAATTTGTGATCTGAATTTATTAAAAGGAAATTGTTTAGTCTAAAATGTAAGCCACTTCCTTAGCTTGGCTTTTATTCTTATTGTACTGTAACGCTTTTAATAGTCTTAATTTAAGGGTCAAAAACAGAAGCTTGGCTGTAAAAAGCCAATTCAGTTGAAAATATGCAAGACACTCCAGCTTATAAAGCTTAAAGATGGGCATACGTAGTTTTTAGACTTTTAAAATCAAAGGTTGAGATAAACAACAGATATGAAAGATTGGTTTCCACAGAAGCCCATCATTTATATAAACATTGAGAAAACTTATAGTAAATTTGAATTAGAAAAGTAAATGTGAATTTGGAACTTACATTTTTAATGATAGCAAAGATGAGTAAAGTGTTTAAGAAATAATCTAAAAAAAGTGTAAAATTTACATTATTTTTTAAAACAAAGACACAAAGTATAGAAATTCTATTGTCTAGGTTATAGACAGCTAATTTGTAGGTAAAAATAAAATGAACATAAATGCCTGAACTTCTAGCCTCAGATCTTTTACATTTGATAGAAAGATTACAGATTTGATTGTTTGCCAGAAAAACATGACAAGAGAGATTACATAATAAAAATATTTTTTATTAAGTTCCAAGTAAAGTTTAACTTAGGGTAATTAAAGTCCGTTTCATTTGGCTTACTTTGTGGGTCTTGCATTGTTATAAATTCTGAGTAAAACAGAACTGAATTATATCACTAGACTATCAGTTATAAAAATTACAGGATTTAGGGATGCAGCAAATGATAGAGAAGTTACAACTTAGAGAAAATAGAGCAAAAACAATATTTGTTTGTTTTCAGATCTCTCTGGTTAATAACTTCTTGAAGTATGGGTTAAATGAACTCAAACTATGCTTCCGAGTAAGGCTCACTAAATACCTCTATGAGGAATATCTCAAGTAAGTGATAACCTATTTTCAAATTAAAAATACCTATATTGAATAGTATTGTGATAATGAGGTAGAGATGTTTTTCTTTATTTATGAATTACTTTTCAAGAAAAGATCTTACACTCAGCAGTGTATTATTAATACATTTGAATGAAATCCTGGCTCTCCTTGAGTTGACAAGTTTCAAACCTGTGTGTGTGTGTGTGTTAGATAGCAAAATGTGAATTTTTTAATTTGTTTTAAAAATCATGTCTTAAAATCACTTTTTGTTCTTTTAGATCTTTCACATACTATAAAATGGGAAATTTGGACAACAGAATAGCAAATCCAGACCAGCTGCTCACACAAGATGTAGAAAAATTTTGTAATAGTGTAGTTGATCTTTATTCAAATCTTAGTAAGGTAAGTTTTTCTATTTTTAAAAAAAAAGGTGTTGGGTTGAAAATTTAGCTCAGTGGAGGAGCACTTGCCTGGCAAGTACAAGGCCCCGAGTTCAATCCTCAACTCTACAAAAAAATCATTCTTTTTGCTAAAGTTATTGAATTTTCATAGAATTTATTGGATGGACAGAATAACATATCAATATTTAATTTTTTATAAGAAAATTAGAATGGTTACAATTATTTAAATTATTTTTTGAGGTGGTTTGGTCCCAGATTGATAATTTAGTGCCTTTTGACAATTTTGAGAGAGTTTTCCGAGTTAGTTTAGTAAAAAAAATTTGAATTCATTTCTTCACCTATGTACTTCTAGCAGTTGTTAGAATTTGATTTGTCAATTTGTTTTCAATTCCACATCTCTAATAACTACACAAAGGACTTCCTGTTTTCTTATTCAATGTCTCTTAATTCTAATATATCACTTTGAGTCAAAAGATTTTTCCAAGATATAAGTTTATTTTAGTTTTCTAATTACTATTTTTCCCTTTCTCAGAATATTGCTAAAACATTTATCTTGGATAGGCCTTAAACAAGTTTTCTTTCTTCCTGTTAGTTCCATCAGTTGTTAGCTGTCTTCTCATCTTGTCACTTTTACACTTTTGTATAGTCTTCATTATCTGCTGCATTGACTAGCACGTGGAGTAGCATCTATAAGATTGTCTGCCCAGGATCCCCCTCCCTCTTCATCTTAGATGCTCCACCTTACACTCTAAGCAACATGACTGCCTTTGGGCTCGGATAGGAGCTTGTCTCAAATTGGCTTGATTATAATATCTGTGCTTCAGGTCATAATTGACGTATATATTCAGTCTTTTGACAAAAATACTGTATAAAAGGGACTAGATCCTGGTGTAGGACTAGGAATGCTCTTTCCTTAACCATGTAGATGGAGGTCACAGAGTCAATTCTTAGAGGTTAATTGTGGTACAGGTCCACTAGTAAAGAATCTTTCACCCATGCCAAACTTTGTTATTTATTTAGCTCTCCAGAGGCCTTTGTTGACTGATCCTAAACTGTAGGAATTCTAACAACTAAAAGTAGTCTAATAATTAGCTTTCTTTTCTGATCCTATTGCCACATTACAAGTTTGCTTTCTCTGTACATGGATGAGGAGTCGTATATAGGTAGAAACTTGTTGGGATTTTGTAGCCAATTTCATAGTTAAATTATTGTATATCTTTTATGTCTTGGCACTTGAGCAAATGCGGTCTCAGGTCTTGTGTACCTGGGATAGAGATGAAAGTTTTCAAATTAATTAAAATGTTGCTATTCATGAAACATGTTGAATCATGTTTGGTGTCTGGCTAAATTGTCCTTGATAAGTCAAAAATGAAAAAGTACATCTAGTACTAGCTAATTCATAACCCAAGCCAGCTATATTAGTAGTAATGTAGATATTAGATTTAAAGTGAAAACACACAATTTGGGTTCCTTGAAAAACATTACAAAAGCATTTATTACTAAAAGTATTACAATAGCATTTTAAAAAATGTAAGTCTAGGTAACCTAGTTCTTAGATACAGTTCTTAAGTTGTCTCTGTATGTGGAACAGAACCTTAAGACTCTGTTTCTGGAAGTGTGAGTTTTATATCACAAAATTAGATTTCATGGTACCACTTGATTATTTCATTGAATAATTGTTGTGATTAAATACAGTAACAAACTCAAACAATATTAGAGCAGGGAGACCCTCTCATTTTACAGGTGAAGATTTATAGAACCTAAGTAAATAGGTAGCAGATTTGGGATTACAATTCAGGTAATCTTGTTCAGTGACTTTTAGGCTACATTGATAAATTACTGAATTACGGTTAATTATCATGGGAGAACTATTTTAGTTGATAGAAAATATGAAGTGTTTTACTTATCAATAGACATTCTTTAGAAAATATCCATTTAAAATTCCTTAATAACTAATTTAAAGTGTATTTATTGATCTATGTCCTATTATGTGCATTGAGAACTCTACATGTTGGTAATGTTAAGTAACATTTTGTATTTAATATGCATTAGTTACCAGTCCGGACAATTGAGTTCTGGGGTCTAATGTTATATATTTTGATATTTATTTTACAGCCATTTTTAGACATAGTGTTGTATATTTTCAAGTTAACAAGTGCAATTGGAGCTCAGGTGAGTTTCCTCTTATTTTACCTTTTAAATTGCTAGCTTGATACTTTTAAGATTTTTTTTTCTATCAACATGTTTTTAAATAAATGAAACTTAACATGGCCTGGTTGTAAAACAATACTGTAGTAGGGATTTTAAAGATATTTTAATTGGGCTTTTTAGTGTCTCTTAAGTCAGAGACTCAAAAACTTTTGGCAGTTTATAACCAGAAATACTTAAGAATTGAATGTACATGCATGCTTTATTTACTACAAAGTAATGTTGGAAAGCAGATTTGGAGACAATCATTTTAATGTAAAATATAAATGTTAAAATATGGGCTGGGAAGTTGGCTCAGTGGTAGAGCGCTTGCCTTGCATGCATGAGGCCCTGGGTTCGATTCCTCAGCACCACATAAGCAAAAAGAAAAAAGCCGGAATTGGTGCTATGGCTCAAGTGGTAGGGCACTAGCCTTGAGCTGAAGAGCTGAGGGACAGTGCTCAAGCCCAGAGTTCAGGCCCCACAACCGGACCCAAAAAAAAAAATATATATATATATATATATGCAGTACATTCAAAATAAGGATAATAATTTCAAGCATATTTTATAATAATATAAATAGTTGCCAATACTTTGGCTGTTGGCTACATTATCCTGTCTTTGATATTTGTGGTGGCAAAAAGTACCTTTAAATTTTCTCTGAATATTTTCATTAGAGTTTAACGTGTACTCTTTAATATGTATTATTATGCATGTGTAATAATCATACTGTGTGACTTTGTGTACGTAGGTATATGCATATGTATTTTGTAGGTGATTAGCAATTTATACTTTTGTTTTTGCCTTCCAAAAATGGTAAAATAGTTTTTCATTTTAATTTTTGCCAATTAAAAAAAAACTTTTTGCTACCTCATGATTCAGATTCAATCATTGTGATAGTATATTTGAATGAATAGACCTAATTTCTCTTGTCTCTGTGCTGTATTAAGGTATTTGCTTTTATTTTTCTAATTCTTAAGAAGTATATTTTCATTTACTTCTGTTATCTGGTTCAGCATTTCTTAAAAGGAGTTTTAGTCATCTCTGTGCTCCCTATTTGCAATAATTGTTGAAATCAATCAAGCTTAATTTTTGAAAATGTTGAATACATGCTATGTTAAACTTAAATAGTAGAACTTTTATAAAGAAAGTTCTTACTGGGGCAAAATTAAAATATGGTAGAAGTAGGTTTTTCAAGCAGTTATAATGAATTCTGATAATGGGAAGTTTCAAACATATATTTAGTGTTTGTATGATCTACAGCAGATAGTTGACCTGCTTTGAGGCAGTATGTAATGTCTGTTAAGTATGGTAAGCCTGCCAGACATGAATCAACTTCCCTGAATAACAGTTCAGGAAATTGTTATTTTGGTATGGCAGATAGGATGTATGTAGGAATGAAGAGAGGGCCTATCATGAGCTTGGAAGCTAAGCTTGAAGCCCCTTAAGTTGGTCAGTAGTGATGAGGTTATTGACAAAAGTAAGTAGTATAGTAGCTGAAGCAGGGTGCTCAAGCAGGGAAAAGCTGCTTGTTGGGTGATTATGCTTGCAGCATATATGCTTGCAGTTAATACCATAGGCAATTAATACTATAGGTTTCTAACTGTGATGGGAATAGAAGTATAAGTTTGGGAAAGAGAAGATGGCCAAGGAAGGAATCGAAGGAACTTGAGGAAATATTGAATATTCAAATAGGAGGCAAAAAAGAGATCTGAGAATTTATTGTGGACTCTTTAGAGAATACTAAGGTGAGTTTCAGTAGAAGACTGTTAGATGTCATTAAAAGTTTTTAGGTAAGCAAAAGGTGGGAGCACTGGAGGGAAGGACCTGCAGGTGAGAGAAGTATAGAGACTGGTGTGGTGTGTGTGTTTATTTTAGGAAAGAATCAGGGCAGAACAGTTAACCAAAGAAACAACTTCTCACAGACATTGGGGTTCATTCTAGAAATTGTACGTTTGCATCCCAGTGGATTTTATTTTATGATATCCTTGAGCTTTGTCTGTTTTTTTCTTTCAACGTAACAGGGCCCAGCAAGTATGATGGCCTACTTGCTTGTTTCTGGGCTATTCCTAACTCGACTTAGAAGACCCATTGGTAAGATGACAATAACTGAGCAAAAGTATGAAGGTGAATATAGATACGTTAATTCCCGGCTCATCACTAACAGGTAGGGAGAAATATATTAAGCTATACAGAAATTTATTTTTATGGTTATTGATGTCATTTATATTGACTCTAAATAGTTGAATAAACAAAATAGCGTATGTATTTACTTGTTTTGAAAAGTCATATTATGGGACTAGCATGGCTATGGTAGAGTGCCAGCTATGAGAAAGAAAAGCAAGGGTATGAGGTCCTTGGTTCAATCCTTGTGATGCCTATTGAACTATGGAATTTTCATAGCTTGGAATTTTACTATTTGTGATTCTGATACCTGGGTTCTTTTACCATTCTCTCAAGGAAACTATGAACACAGGATAAATGTGATGCATCCTTATGGAAAGTTAATTTTACTTGAAGGAATTGCTTGTATAATGGAAGAAATAAACGTTCATTTTGGAGTAGAATATAAACCTTACATTAATTTCTAAGGGAAAGAAAAGACTTGGGAGAGTCATGGTATTTACTGAATGCTGTTTAAACAGCAATATCTGGACTTCCATGTGCATATTTACTTCACTGGGCTGTAAGAGGAATTTTATTGGGGCAGTTTACATCATACTTGCATAGTGCAAAGATAGGAAACTTTAGAGTCAAATAGACTGAGAATTTTAGCTTCTTGACTTGTTTCCTATGGGGCTTTAACATTTACTTACTGAATCTTGCTTTATCTGTTAGATGCTCTTGTTTTTGACTTGAGATCCTGTAGTCCTTGTGGTCCTACTCATACTAGCTCAACAAAAGGGGAGTAGTTTCAAGGATGTGTGGTGTCAAAAATAAGAACGGTTCTGTCTCATCAAGGCCTTCTGAGAGCTGACACTTATAAAGCCACAGAGATTTAGCTTGCTTTTTTGTTTTCTAAAAGCTGACTATCAAGGCCCTGCTACCTGTCTTTTTCTGTCTTTTCCCCCCCTTCTCTTGTGACTTAAAGTCTGTAATGTGTGTTATAGCCCGCCCTGTCTTCCCATATATCAGGATATTGACTTTCCTTGACTTACTTCACATATGTGAGGGTTAGGAGGATTAGCTCATCAAAGCTTTCCTAGCTGAGCTTCTTGTGGCAAAGGCTGTAGAGCTGTGTATGATCCAGCCAGATGTGTGTGTGCTCCTGTGTACCATGAGCTTAGCTAGGTTCTGGATCCCAGGCACAGCCCCTGGGTTGAGATGGCACCAGAAGAGTTCTTAGTTGCTTCATTTAAAACCAAGTATTTATTTATTGAAGATTGCATTTTAATTATCTTTCAGTGTTCCCTAACATTGAAATTAATTGCTGAATTATTTTAACTTTTTAATAGTGAAGAAATTGCCTTTTACAATGGGAATAAAAGAGAAAAGCAGACAATCCACACAGTCTTTCGAAAACTGGTAAGATAACAGAACTGAGTTCATGTGTATTTCCATAAGTATAACTATTTGGTATTTATTTGGTATATATTGTGTATATATACGTATCTTAAGATAGGTAGTTTAAATGGTTATCAAAATGTTTGTACTGTATTTTAAATGAAAAGTAGAGATTACATTCATTAAAATCTTCAGTAGTTGTAAAATGAGTCTTACTAATGATAAATTTAGTTTGTTCTTATTGAAATCATGAAAGTGCAAGGAAGATTATTGGGGAAACAGGAATCAGCAAACTATTTTTAAGGGACCAGACAAGATGCATAGAGTTTTAGGCTTTTCAGATTATGTAGCCTCTGTTACATCAATTCAGCTCCCCTACTCAAAGGTAGCCATATGCAACACATAAGTGAATGGGTATAGCTGCATTCTAATAAAACTTTAATTATAAAAACAAGTGATATCATATTTGGGTTGTTTACTGACCTTTCATTTGGAATATAAATATTTTTGCTTATGAAAGCTGTATTTCAGTTTTTATTTACTTGAGTACTTGGAAAATTTTAATCCAAGTAATTTTATTCATTATGCACTCAGTAGATATTGATGGCCTCTTGGGTATTTAATGGGTACAGCCATTAGTGCTGACGATAATTAGGCAGGTGAGTGAGTATGACAGATTGTCTTGCCTTCATGAAGTTAAGATTTTAGTGGAAGTGTGTGAAATTATTTCAGATTACTTAGAAAAGTTAAATAAGGTATTTTAAGTTATTTCAGAAGTAGAATTTCCATCTAACCATATTTAACATTTCTGAATTTGTAGAGTGCTCCCTGATAAACTGTATGGAAGGCTCTTTTTCAGAAAGGAATATGCCAACTGGCTTCCTTGGTCTCTTCCTGTGGATTTTCAGCCCACATGTTAATATTTCATTGAGGCTTTACCTTTTCTTATTAGCTTACTTGAAATGGCCTGGAACAGTTCCTTCCAGTCTAATATTCTAGTTTCATAAAAGCATATATTGTAGTTTATGTTGTATTTTGTTGGTTACTGTCTTTCTAGAATGCAAACTCTGTGAAACTCTGTGATCTCAGACACTTGTTCTATTCTCCTTATTGCTATGTATCTCCAGCATGGAATCCAGTGTCTGACACATACTATTCCCTGAAAAAATATTTCAACCATTGGTCTAGAATCACAGGGGGTATGAGAGTAAGCTAAGCTATTTTAGTGCAAGAAACAGTTATTGTGTAAGCAAGTGGATGTTCTGTGTAATTTCAGATGATAATACTCTGGCCAAAATGAATTAGGGTAAAGGGATAGAGAATGATGGGGCCTGTTTGCTGGATAGTTAGTTAGAATGGCTAAGAGACTCCTTCTTGATGAAGTTACATTTTATCAGAACCCACAGGAAGTGAGGGAGTCACAAACTGTCAATATCTAGGAAGAAAGCATCACTGTCATCTCCAGTAAGAGGAAAGCCTTAGAACAGGGATATGTTTGAAAGGAATATAGAGCCAGTGGCAGGTCACACAGCACCTTAAATAATCTGGTAGATGGACAACTTGAAAACACTGAGCCTGTAAAATAAAAGGAATTTATAAATTTGTAATTATGAGGGCTGGGAAGGTGGCTCGGTGGTAGAACGCTTGCCTTGCATGCATGAGGCCCTGGGTTCAATTCCTCAGCATCACATAAGCAAAAAGAAAAAAGCCAGAAGTGGCGCTATGGCTCAAGTGGTAGAGCGCTAGCCTTGAGCTGAAGAGCTGAGGGACAGCGCCGAGGCCCAGAGTTTAGGCCCCACGACCGGACCAAAAACAAAACAAAATTTGTAATTATGAGATAACTGTGATCCTCTCGATCTCAGTCTCCCAGATAACACACAACTTAGGTTGTGTGACATGGCTATGTTTGCCTTAGCACTCGCTCACATTGTGTGTCATCTAACTCTTAGGGAAAGCACAGGCCAGGTGTCTTCACCAAAGCAAAGTATTGAGTGCCAGTTTGGACTAATGTTCTACCCAAATTAGCTCATCCTTCCATTTTCTGTGCTTTGGATGTTGACAAGTTTGGGGTTATATGTGTGTAACGGTATTGCATATACAAACATTGTTCTGTTACACACAAGGGAAACAGCATTATTAAAGTTATGTGTTTTCCATTTCGTTTGCGTAAAACATTTTTAATGAAGTGTTTGGCACCTGCTCTGTGGTTAGCATTGTGTTTTAGGAAGTGTGGTGTACAATATAATGAAGAATCATAGGCACCTAGTAAGTGTTCATTGAATAAATGAATGCTATGGTTTGCTTGTCTTGATAAAGTAGTTTTTAAAAAATAAAAATGTATTTATAAAACTTCTCTTTTTCTGCCAGGTGGAGCATCTACATAATTTCATTTTCTTTCGATTTTCTATGGGCTTCATTGATAGCATAATTGCCAAATGTAAGTGTATTTTGAAAGAGATGTTATACTAAAGTGTGTGAAAAAGTGGGATAATGATAATCCTTACAAAAAAAGTTTTGTTAGTGCTGGGGTCCTTGCACTTGTCAGGTGGGCGCGCTTCTACTGAGCTGTGCTGAGCCTCTGCTCACTCCTTTTTTTTTTTTTTTGCACTGGCTACTTTGAGACTCGTTTTTTGCTTGACAAGAACCTTGACCATTATCCACTTATGTATCTTCCCATTGTTGCTGGGATGACACTTGTGGCATGTGCTGCCGTGCCCAGATTCTTCTCTTGAAAAGGAGTCTTACAAACTTTTCTTTACCCAAGCAGGCCTGGAATTGCAATCTTCCTGCTCCCAACCTCCCATGTAGTTAGAATGACAGAGGTGCACCACTGTTCCCAGCTTGATTGGGAAGGGGTGTCACAAGCTTTTTTTTGCCCAAGTTGTCCTCCAACCATGACCCTCCTGATTTCAGGTCTCTCAGTTAACTAAAAATACATGTGTGGACATTGATGTCTAGTTGTACATTCTAACACTCTTTATTTGTTTCAGACATTGCCACTGTGGTCGGATACCTAGTTGTCAGTCGTCCTTTCCTAGATTTATCTCATCCTCGACATCTTAAAAGTACACATTCAGAGCTTCTGGAGGTAAAGTGGTAATATTGAAATGAAGCCTTATTTTTGATTTTTTAAAAAACTGTAAGCAAAATCTAACATTCATTTTTATTTAAGGATTACTACCAAAGTGGAAGAATGCTTTTGCGAATGTCTCAAGCTCTGGGTCGAATAGTTTTGGCTGGACGTGAAATGACTAGATTGGCTGGGTAAGATTAGTAATAATGAACAGGTGAAGAAAAAACTTCGAAAAACGTTGTGTTTAATGAGTTAAGATGAAGGGGGTAACCTTTCCTGTTCCAAGAAGTTGATTTGATTAGAAATGAAGACTTTTCTGTGATTCTGACTTTCTATTGTTCCTGAATTTGTAGGTGCAATTGTAGATATAGTAATAAAATTGTTCTTTGATTGGAATAGGCTTAAATACTTTATAATTTCAAACAATATAAGAGACATAGTATTAAATTAAAAAACAAAACAAAACACCATAATGTAAAAATTGCCATAAATTTTCAGCTTACCTGAGGAAATTTGAGCTTAGAGCTGTGATACAGTTTCTTAGTTCTTTCTCTTCATTCCTCTTTCCTGCTGTGACAAGTATGCCTTTACTTACACACACACACACAGACACACACACAATCTTATTTTGCTTCCTCTTGTTTTGATTTCATTATTTCTTCAATGATTTCTGTCTAACATTAAAAGCTCCTGTTCTCCTTTTCATAAGAAAGAGAGCATGTCTCCCTTTCTTCCCTGTTTGCATTTGGCATACTTCTAATACATTCTTTCTTCTGCTAGAAAGGCCAACTTTACACGTGACTGTATAGTTTGCTCCCGTAGGAGCTCAAGTTCCATACTTCCTGGATCTAAAAAATGCACTGGCATTTTTTTTTTTTGTAGTACTCACTTCCTGAAGTTGTAGCAGCAAGAATTACCGCCCCTCCTATCCTCTCAGTGAATTATTGTGAAACCTCTTCCCTTTCCCTGCCAAAACATAACGTGTGTATTGCTAGTCTCTGATGAAGCTTCCTCATAGTAGTTCACTGAAACTAAATTATATATGAAACTTGAGTTATGCTTAAGTGAAGATGGAATAATAGTCTGATTGTGATTTTCTTTCTTTTTTTTTTGACTAGTTTTACTGCTCGGATTACAGAATTAATGCAGGTACTGACGGATTTAAATCATGGCAAATATGAACGCACAATGGTCTCACAGCAGGAGAAGGGTAAATATGAATATCATAGTTTGAGATCGCAATTTTAAGCTGACACAATGTGATGCTTTAATTCTTATTTTCCATTTTAGGTTCTGAAGGAGCACAGCTCAGTCCCTTGATACCTGGTGCTGGAGAAATCATCAACCTCGATAACATTATAAAGTATGTACAGAAAAACCTTGAGTATATAAGTATTTGTTACACTTCACAGTAACCCTTCTCAATTTATTCATCTGAATTTAAAGTCAGCTTCTTAAAAAAATAGTTTTGAGGTATCATTGGCATAAAATGGCTTATATTTAAGGTATATAATATTGTATTTTGATGCTTATATTATGATCACCATACCCCAGCTAATTAATTACCATTCATCTCTACATAGTTACCATTCGTGTGTGAATGTGTATGTGTATATTTGGTGAGAATTTTTTAGCAAAGAGCAAGTTTCTCTCCCTATGCTGTACATTAGACCTCTAGAATTCACTTAGTTTGCATTATTACCAAAACTTCATACCATTTGACAAATGTCACCCTTGTGTACCCCTCTCTGAGCCTCTACCAACTACTCCCACACTGTCATACTCTCTGCTGTGAATTTGGCTTTTATAGATTCTACATATAAATAAGATTATGCAGTTTATTTTTGTATCTGGCTTATTTTCCTTCTGGTATGCTTTCCACCACCCATATCAACAAATACTATATAAGGCTAAATGATATTCCATATATATGTATGTGTTTATTCACACATACAATGTATTCTTTATCTTTTCACCAAGTGAAGGACATGGAGGTACTTTCAGGGTCTTAGCTTGGTGAATAATTTTGCAATGAACCTGAGAGTATACATACCATTTTGAAATAATGATTTTATTTTCTTGGGTCATATGCTAGTTACATTTGTAATTAAAAAGAATTAACATATATTAATTGTACAAAGGTTTCATTGTGATATTTCCATCCATGTATATGTATAATGCATTTTGATTATATTCATCCTCTGTTACTTGGTCTCATTCCATTCTCCCTGCTTTTTTAAACAATTGTTCACCCTAATTAATTTTTTTTGTCTTTCCTTTTTTGGTACTGGGGATTGAACCCAGGACATCACACTTGGTAGGCAAGTGCTTTGCCACTGAGCTACATCCTAGCCTACTGTTTAATATTTTGAGAAACCTAGGTACTGTTTTCCCATAATGTTTTGATTTATACCTTAACAACTATGTATAAAGGTTTTCTTTTGTCTGCATCTTGTCAACACTATCTTTTTTATGTTTGATAATTGAGAGAGATGACATTTGTTGAGTTGTGTTTTTCAAGTGATTAGAGATGGTGATAACCTTTTCATGTGCCACAAGTATTTATTAGGGCATTGGCAATTTTTAAATTGGACTATTTATTATTTTGATAAGAGTTTCATTTGTTATATGTTTTTAAATTATCCTCTTCTTTATCCATTTTCTCTGTAGGTTTGATCATGTTCTTTTAGCAACACCAAATGGTGACGTCTTGATCCGAGATCTTAACTTTGAAGTAGGTTTTTTTTTCTTTTTTAAAAAATTGTTATTATAAAGGTGATACACAGTGTTACAGTTGCATAAGTCAGATAATGAGTACCTTTCTTTTTGGACAATACCACCTTTTAAATAATCTTCAAGCTATAAGTCAAACCTGTTTTCTGAAATAGTCAAATGAATTTTAAGGTTAACTTAGTTGCCATATTCACAGAACTAAATTTTTGGATCACCTTAAAAAAATGTTTCTCTCTTTTTTTTCTTTTTGGTTGGTTGCGGGGCTTGAACTCTGGGCTTACAAACTGTCTGAGCTCTTCAGCTCAAGGCAAATGCTCTGTAACTTGAGCTACAGCACTATTTCTGGTTTTCTGGTGGTTTATTGGAGATAAGAGTCTCATGGAGGGTTGGGAAGGTGGCTCAGTGGTAGAGTGCTTGCCTTGCGTATATGAGGCCCTGGGTTCCATTCCTCAGCACTACATAAGGAGAACAAAGCCGAAGTGGTGCCGTGGCTCAAGTGGTAGAGCTCTAGCCTTGAGCTGAAGAGCTCAGGGACAGCACCAGGCCTAGAGTGCAGCTCCCAAGACAGACAAAAAAAAAAAAAGTCTCACAGAGTTTTCTGCCCAGGCTGGCTTTGAACCAAGATCCTCAGATCTCAGACTTCTGTGTAGCTAGGACTACAGGCGTGAGCCACTGGCACCCAGCTAAATCTGTTTGTTTTTTTTTTTTAAATTGCTTGTACTTTAAAATTTCAAGTACTACTATAGTATCAGAAGAAAAATTTTTTTGCCAGTCCTGGAATTGGAGTTCAGGGCCAGGACACTATCTCTGATCTTTTCTTGCTCAAGGTTAGCACTGTACCACTTGAGCCACACCTCTACTTCTGTCTTTTTTGTGGTTAATTAGAGGTAAGAGTCTCATGGACTTAACTGCCTATACTGGCTTTGAACTGCAGTCCTCAGATAGCAGCTTCCTGAGTAGCTAGGATTATAGATATGAGCCACTAGTGCCCAGCTATCGAAATTTCTTTTGCAAATGAAGTTTGCAGAAAAGCCATAGAAAATATATTTAGTTGTAATTTCCAGTATATAATAAATATTTAAACATGCAAATATAATTTTAATATATTTAAATTTAAAAAGAAACTTATTTTTATTCAAATTCTCCTAAATAGCATAGACTTTTACTACTGAAACAAAACATGGAGTCTTACAACTGATAAACCTACTGAAGAGCAGAGCAGTACAGTAGCACTGAAAACAAGTGAGTCTTTCAGGTCAAGTGAATGACACCAAGTTAGTATGTTTTCTTAATGAGATGTGGGAATGACAGACCACACTAAGAAGGAAAGGCAACTCATAAGTGGTTTTATGTGGTTTAATTTTAAGACTCTTCAAGATGTTAGGATTGGTGGTTAGGTTATGTATGTTATGACGTTATAAGTGGTTCAGAGCTGGAAGTTGTGAAAATTAGTGACAGATTCTTATCAGGCAACCTCTCCATAGTTGCAGATTCTATATCTTTACAACTTTCTATGGTGATGGAAATGTTCTGTGTATGTATGGTCTAATTCAGTAGGAAGTTATGAAAATGTGGCTAGTATATTTGAGGAGCTAGTACATATGTTTACTGCTAACACTGACATTCAGTGCAATATTGTCCAAAAGAGCAAAACTATATGATGTAAATATGTGACCAGAGGTCATTGTTCAACTAAATTTGGGTACAGTCTTACTGTGAGCACACTTGCATGGCATTGCAAGAATGGGGCAGGCACAAAATAGGCTTGCCTGGGAGATTGGGATACACGGTTGAGTAGATGCACACCACTCAGTACTATGGTTTATGTATAAATGCTGTTTAAAAAAAAAGATGATAGAGAATCACATTGTTTTTATGAACTCAGTGGCTTAAACAAAAAGATTCACAAGTTTTTTTGTATTCTGATTCAGATTAAATTGAATGGTATAACAGTGACTATTGGAAGTAAGCAGAAGTTAAAGACCCCTCACCAAATTCCTTCCCCCCATCTATCTGGCTAGTAATACCATGTATACAGATAGGATATAAAGCTTATAATTAGCAGCCAGCCATTTGATTCTAAGGAAATGTTGGTGTGTATATGTTCATTCATTCATAGATGAATTTTCTTTCAGGTTCGGTCTGGGGCCAATGTTCTAATTTGTGGTCCCAATGGCTGTGGAAAGAGCTCACTCTTCCGTGTTCTTGGTGAAGTATGTGTGATCTGCTCTCCAAAATTTTGACTTATTTTGTAATACTGTTACTATAGTGTGAATTTCACAATTCCTTCTTCCTTCCTTGTCTTTTGTAGTTATGGCCTCTCTTTGGAGGACGTCTTACTAAACCTGAGAGAGGAAAGTTATTTTATGTCCCTCAGGTAAGACCTTGTTGAAGTTGGTTTGTAATTTTTTATCTTTCTTTAAATTTACTTCACTGACTTTTTCTGTGCCACATTCAGAGACCTTACATGACCCTTGGAACTCTGCGAGACCAAGTGATATATCCAGATGGAAGGGAAGATCAGAAGAAGAAGGGGATATCTGACCAGGTAAGGGACCCTTATGTCCTAGACTAATGAAAACGTCCTAGTTCTGATTCTTTGTCTGCATATCAGTATTTAAATGCCAGGTAGTTTGTCCAAACTTTCAAAGCTGTGGGAAGAAATCAGCAATTTGTTTATATCACTTGATTTGTATTTATCTGTCTGTACACTATTTGTTGTTTTCTATGTTATTTTGTAATTCTTAGATTTGAAGCACATGATCTTGTGCTTCTTACGTAGGCTCTGTACCACTTGAGTCCTGCCGTCTTACCCTTTTTGCCTTTTTTTTTTTTCAGTACCAGAGTTTGAACTTAGGGCCTTGTATTTGTCTGGCTGACTCTCTTATCACTTAATCATGCCTCCATCCCCAGATTTTTGCTGATTATTTTGGAGACAGAGTTTTGGACTTTTCTGCCCATATTAGCTTCGAAACATAGTCCTTGAGATCTCAGCCTCATGAAGAGCTAGTAGTAAGTTGGTACCTGGCTGCATTGTTTTTTTTATAAGATAGAGTAGCCCTTTATGGTCTCCTGGCCTGGACTATAATCCTCTTGTTTGTGTTTTCTTGTGTAGCTGGTTTTTTTCCTTGGGTAGCTTTCCTGAAAACTGTGTTTTCCTATGTTGCACAAGACTTTGCCTAGCCATTAGTTGAGATGTAGTCAAACATTTTTTTCCCAGTTTGCCTAGAACTGCAGTCCTCAAATTGTTGCCTCCCATATAGGTAGGATTATAGGCTTGAGCCTCCATACCTGCCTAATTTCCTAAATCCTTTGATTATGCACAATGATGTTATTCTTTCTCAACCACTAGACATGCTTTTGTCAAGCTTAGCATAAATAGGAATTGAAAAGTTCAGGGCTAGCCTTGTGCCCCATTCCTTGCTAAAGAGTACCTCTTCTAAGTGGTATTGGCAATTGAATTACTAAAAATCTTGTTTAAAAACATAAAGCAAAACAGAGAACGTTGGTTTATGACAAGTCTGATTTTGTCTTGCCTCATTTGCTGGAAGGTGCTGAAGGAGTACTTGGACAATGTGCAGTTGGGTCACATCCTGGAACGGGAGGGCGGCTGGGACAGCGTCCAGGACTGGATGGACGTACTCAGTGGGGGAGAAAAACAGAGAATGGCCGTGAGTATCTCTGGAGACTAGCAGGTGCAACTGCTTGCTTTACTAAAGTCCTGTTATAGAGCTGACCTGTTTAGACCCTTTGATTGCTCAAGACACAGATTTTACTTTTTATTTCCTAACATAGCCATAATGGCTATGTTAGGAAATATTGATAATTTAAACAGTGAATCAAGTGTTAGAAATGTTTAACTTGAATGTCCACTTGGAATTCTAAAACCGTCATTAATAATGAATGTTGCCACACTTGTGAAGGAAAAGCTGTAGAAACAGTCCATTTTTCTGAAGGCTAAACGGGGTCTCTGTGGCACAGTGGCCCTCCCATATGCAGCCGGCCCAGTCAGGTGCCGCCTCTCAAGTATCTTTTCCCTGCTCTCTGCAGAAGTGAAGGTTAGAAAGCATGCACACCTCTATTCCTTGTTCTTTCCTTTCCATCCATTGCTGTGTGTATCTTTGTTTTAAGGTATAGTATCTATCACTTAAAGTTATTTGAAATTTAAAAACTTTCTTAACATAAAGAAGTATATAACAATTAAACTTATTCCTAACCAAAAATATGTACTAAACACTACCTGAAAAGAATAATACTTAGAACCTCTGTTGAGGCACTTTAAAAGAGTCACTTTTGAACTGTGTGTACCACAGTACATGCAGGGGGTTTTCCCTTTGCTGTTAGCCTGATGGTAATTAGGAAACACTTGAAATCAAAGGAAAAAGGCTGTGCCCATCATCTTTTGGCTGTGTTCTACTGTGTTGCTTCCTAGTCCCTGATCTTGTATGTTGTTTCCCAAACTATCAGTTCTCATGTTGTGACATGAGATTAATCTATTGTGAAGAATGAATATTGAACAAGAAGGAGGGAAATATTTTCTGTATCCAAAATGGAAATTGGACCAAAGGAGCAAGCCTTTGAAACAGTTGGATGTTTCTAGGGTCAGTTTCTAGAATCATATTGCAGAAATAACTGCAAGCCAGTAAGACAAATCTAAAAACATTTAAACATTAAGTTTCAATATGACTTAAAAGAAAATGGAGAGATAATTCACAGGTAGACACGGTGGTTACACAGAAGAGAAAAAGTAAATGTACTTAAATCATCAGTTCTGTATGAGGACTGAAGGTATAGATGGAGTCATTTTTGAAGGGAAGAATTCACAAATGTGCCTAGAGAAGAAAAAAAAAGAGACAATTAGTTTAATTCAATGGCAGTTATTTTTTGAGAGCTTAATACATGATAGACAATATGCCACATAGTTGCCCAAGTGATCTCCCTTAATTTTACAGCAGTCCTATGTAATAAGCATGAGTGCCCAACTCAAACTAACTCAGCCTTGCCTGTTAATCCTGGTGAACATGGTTTATCAAGGCCAGGCAGCACATTGGTATTGGCATGGGTTCCCCTCCTCACCTACAGCCTTTGTGTACCGTGCAGTCAGGTGGCTGACAGCACAGAGGAGAGAGAGAGGAGACAAAAGCCTGTCTCTTGGGATGTGCACATCTGTCCATTAGCATGGTGAAAGTGAAGATGCAGATTCAGGGAATATGGAAGGGAGAGGAGAAAGTAGGGGCAGGAGGAGAGGAAAGAGTACAGGAGGGAGGAGAGGCCTCTGGAATGCCTCTAGCATCCATTTCTCCTCATTGGCCCCGCACTGGTTTGTCCTCCACCCTCTTCAACTGCCTGTGCAGGACACATCATCTTCATGGGAAGGGCTGTGTCTCCATCAGTTTGAGAAAATGATGACAAAAATGAGAAAGGAGTAAGGAGCAGCGGCGGCCTTGAACAGGTCTGACATGTGCCTGCATCTGGTGCTGTGTTGTAGCAGTTGGGAGGACATGCTGCTAGAAGGCCAGCCTCGGTGTGAGAAGGGATGGGACTGTGAGTCTTACAGGCTATGCTAAGGACTTTGGATTTTCTTTGAAGTTGAGTAGGAAGTTGTTGAAGGATTTTTAGCCAGAGCGAAGTTCTCTGCTTGTGACAGAGTCCCTGTGGGTACATGGAGAATGGAGTGAAAGGAGTGGAGAGGAGGCTGGAGTCTATGTGGTTGTCTGGGGGTGCTCCGGTGTCATGGCATGCTTGTAGAGAGGGGGAAGAGTGGACTGACCTGAATCCATTAAGCAGGGCTGGGTGAGAGGGATGAGGACAGGGAAGGATTGAGTGATGAGGGAAATCTAGAAAACACATTTCAGTTTTAGACTTCTACATCTGAGAATCTGTGGGCTACCTGAATAGAAAATCTAAATAAGAATTTATCAAGCTAGAAATTAGAAAAGCATAGATGATACAGATGTCACCTATGTATGGTTTTCAGAATGTCAGTATTGTTGGAAATCTTAGATTAGATGAGATCACTCAGAAAGACGTAGTGTAGGAAGAGAGAAGGAAACCTAGGAATTAGCCCTACAGAACCCCACCTTGAATGAGGGAGCAGCGTGGAGGGTGGAAGACCCCCAGTGCTCTTGCTGTTGCTTTCTCAAGAAGGAGGAAGTGTTCACCCAAGTGGAACACGGGATCATCTCTGGGGGTAGATGACAAATTGGAATATCTGTCAGAAAAAGGATCAGCATAAGTTGTTCCAGAAGATAAAATAAATGTGGGAGATGCATAAAGGAAAATGTTCAGCATTTCAGATAATCAACAAAATGTAGGCTATAGCAATCCTGGTGTTAATTTTTCATTCACAAAATTAGCAAAGGCTTTAATAAAGCTTCTAGTAATAGAGTCAGGACACTGGTGTACTAATGACTGTTGGAGTGTGAGTTGGTACTGCTGTGTAAGCAACAGAGGGTTTAAATTCTGAGTCTGAATTGTGGGATTTGGTTGAAATCCATGCTCTCTAATATTATTTTTTAGTCAGTAGTGGGGCTTGAACAGTGTTCCTTAGCTTTTTCACTCAAGGCTGTTGTGCTACAAGTTGAGCCACAGCTCCACTTGCGACTTTTTTGTGGTTGATTAGAGATGAGTGTCATGGCTTTGAACCACAAGACTCATTTTTGAGGCCTCCTGAGTAACTAGGATTATAGGCATAAGCCACCAGTGCCTGACCACGTTCCCTAATCTTACTTGTTTAGTGAAGTTACTACTACCATAGAACTCAGTATTGCCTCACACCAGTTTATGTTTTCATATTATGGCCTCTATTTTCTTCTTTACTTGAGATAACAGTAAAGATGGGTTTCTTTATATTGTTCCCATTTATAGGAAGCAGATTGGTTTTGGTAAAATAATTGTCACACTTTAGCTTTACAAGATTTCAAAATGCATATTTAAGTAAAGCAAACATAGCTTAGTAAAGATAGCTTTAGTAAAATAGATATACTTAGTTTTAGGTCTGCATATGTTTACAAAAAGCCTTTCTTCTGCTTCAGATGGCAAGATTATTTTATCATAAGCCGCAGTTTGCCATTTTGGATGAGTGCACCAGTGCAGTGAGCGTGGATGTAGAAGACTACATCTACAGCCACTGTCGGAAGGTGAGTGGCACCCAGCATCTTAGCTGGAGGGGATGTGTTCCTATCCATCACTCTGTCACCACACACTGCTCAGAGAAGTCTCCCATCACTAACCAGCAAGATGATATCTTGCTTAGTAATGGTGTTAAGGTTGGTAGCTAAGATAGGAGTAACATAAAAAGAGGCGTAAGTATATAATCCTCTATATAATTCTCTTCATTTCTTAGGTATGAAACATGTAAGTATATTTTCCTCTTGCCTCATTATTTATACTCAGTTTATCCCATTAACTTCACTGAAACATCTTTTTAAAATCAGGAAGACTCAATAGCAACCATTTGTAATTTTTAATTTGTCTGTTCTGGGCAGCATCTTACTAAACTTGTTTTAGTAGATAAGTATGAGGCTGTTTGTATTGTCATTCTTTTTTTTTTTGGCCAGTCCTGGTGCTTGAACTCAGGGCCTGGGAACTGTCCCTCAGCTTCTTCTGCTCCAGGTTAGCACTCTACCACTTGAGCCACAATACCACTTCTGGCTTTTTCTGCTAATGTGTTATACTGAAGAATTGAACCCAGGGCTTCATGCCTGCTAGGCAAGCACTCTACCATTGAGCCACATTGCTAGCCCCTGTATTGTTATTCCTTAAATCATTATTCAGTTTTCATTTGAAAATTGCTACTGCCGGTCTAACTCATTGGATTTTTTAGAACAAGACTAGTTATGTGCTGCTTTTACAGTTTTGATGTAAGTAAAGGGGTACAGAAGAATTTGAATGCCTTATGCCTACTTGGGCAGCTTATAGTAAATAGAATAGGTCACATTGCACATATGTAGACATGCATTTTTATTTACATATACAAACATACGTAAATAAAATGAAGTCCCGCTACCCAGAGTATAGCCATGGCATGGTTATCTCCATGTCCTAGAAGTGACTTAGCAGTACAGAATGTCAAGCACTGGCTACTTTGAATCTGCAAATGGGCGAAATGCCCAGATGGTTCACATGCATGTGACACTGTGAGCCTGCGCTGGGGAGAACGAATGAGCCAGCTTGTCACGTTTGTCTTAGCAGAGAGATTTAACTATTGATTGTATTTTTCTTTCTTTCTTCTTCTTTTTTTTTTGGTCAGTTGTGGGGCTTGAACTCTGGGCATCAGCTCAAGGCTAGCACCCTACCACTTGAGCCACAGTGCCACTTCCAGCTTTTGTTTTTTTCTGCTTATTTGGTGCTGAGGGATCAAACCCAGGGCCTCATGGATGTGTGGCAAGCACTCTACCACTGAGCCACCTTCCTAGCCCTTGATTGTATTTCATGTATAGTTTCTTTTCAATTCTTGAGTTACTTTTATAGCATTTATATAATAAATTTATTATATGAATACTATAAATTACCAATATTGATGTTTCATAGGTGTTAGAGATGTTTATGAATTTTTGTATATATAACCATGTAGTCTGTATTTGACTTAGAGGCTTCTTTGCTGGTAATTTTGACCAGGCAATTTCATAAATTCTGCAAAATATAGATTTTTTTTTGAAGGAAGACAATTTATATGGAGCTCCATGACAGTTTAAATTATGTTATCAGAATATCACAACATGAATCAACAGTAATGACCTCTTAAAGTCTAGAACTTTTTTACAACAGCAAAACCAATATAAATTTACCATTTTCAAATTGTCTTGTATGATTTGTGTTTTATTAATGCTGATAACATGTTTATCTTATTATGTAGTTCCTAATCAAATTTTGCAAGGCAGCCTAACTTGGGACACACTACAATTTTTAAGTTTCTTCAGCCACTTTGTAGCTGTAGCAATGTAGAAGTGTAATCTCTTGGTGGAAATGATACAGAATGTACTTGGACTAATTTTTTAAATTACCATCAAAATGAGATCAAAATGAGAAGTCACAGGTGGAAATGGTGAATTCTCACATGTGTGTGTCTGTCAGCCCTGAGAGCTGTTTGGAAAAGCAGTGATCTAGAACAGCATGACTTGCCAGATGTTGGTACTGTAGGCATTTTGGCTGTGTAACTGAGAAAGCTGCTGGGCTGTCCTGTGTATTTTTCTGTGTAGTGGCATCTCCGGCTTCTGTCCATTAGATGGCAGTAGTGATCTCAGTGTGACAACTAAAAATGTCTCCAGACTTTTATCAATTGTAATGTCCCCTGAGGACAAAGATCTCAGTTGAGAAGTAGTGAATCAGAGTATCTGTAGTTGTATCTTTTAGTATTTTCTTCAAAATCTGAAGGTTAGACCTTAAATTCTATGTTTAGTCTGAAATACAGAAAGCTTTTAGGACCAGAAGGGTTTCCATAATTTTTTAGGAAGTTCGTTGAGTAACAAAATCTGACCTGAACTAATAGAAGATATACTGTCTCATTTATTGCAGCTGTTCATATGGATTACCTCAGAAATATTCACATGTTTAATTGTACAGTTCTGCCCCAGAACCTTCTAGGAGAGGATTAATAATACATTTCCAATATCTGGATTCCAAAATGTATTTCCACAATGAAAGTAATCCCTTATTGGGATTATAATTGGCATTTGAGAAGCAAGTTAGTTGTAGACAGTGCTATACTGATTAATCTTTCCACTTTAACATTTTGCTACTTTTATCCTATTATCTTTTTGCATATATTCATGTATATGTATATATATATGTGTGTGTGTATATATATATATATATATACATACATACAATTGGAGATGTGTTTTCTATTCAAAACAAGATAATACACTCAATGTTAGTACCTGTTAGTTTTTGTTATGTGGCTAATGGCACAAATTTCCATTACCATAAACATTAGGCATCATTAGAAATTTTTCTCTTTGATATTGTTTTTTTTTTTTAGCTGTCTCCACTGAAAGTGGTCATTTTAACAGCTTGTGTTCATTTAATGTCTGGCTATTTGTTAACCGAACCCTAAAAACCCTTTATTTTTCTTTCAATTAGGTGGGCATTACCCTGTTCACTGTGTCACATAGAAAATCTCTCTGGAAGCACCATGAGGTTTGTGTTTCTCACTATGGAACAATGGAAGTTTATTTAAATGTGTGAGTCTAGGTGAAAATGGTTTTAGATTTCTTGATGCATGCTCCATTATAAAAGAGAAGGAATGGAAACGGGCCTGCTGAGAGCAGCCCAGTCAGGCACAGCAGCCCCTCTTCCTCCCCCGGCCCCAGGCCTAGATTCTTTTTTTTTTTTTTTTGATATTTTAATACACCTATGTGTTGACATAAAAAATTTAATTCAGTGCTACAGCATTGTTTTTCAAAGATTAACATTTACAATTATAGTCAAATAAAACATTATTACAAAACTAGGTTTCTTTAACATTTTTTAAATGCTAACCTAACTTTGTTAAGTCTATCAGGCCTAGATTCTTGATTCTGGGTTGCTGGAGCATCTCATTTGTGAGGTGCATATGGACTTGGTTCACTAAAATCACATACATAAGTGTGTGCTATAGCTTTTAGCAAAGAAAGAACACAGGAACTCTGCATTATTGATCCTTTCCCTTCTCTCCACAGTTCTACTTGCATATGGACGGCAGGGGCAATTATGAATTCAAAAAGATCACAGAAGATACAGTCGAGTTTGGTTCTTAGAGAAATCAGAAACCTGTACTTTTGTCAATGAAATGAAAAATCATTACAGAATACATATAGAAATAGTACATTGTAAAATAAAGCTAAGCTTGTTTTTTTAAAAAACAAAGCAACCAATTAACTAGCTATAGAATAATTGAGAACTTGTTGTTAAAACACTTAATATTATATTAGGATATTGCTAATTGTGTATATGTTGGTTTAATTATTAATATGTACTAAGAATGTCCTTATTCTTGTGGTTAAAAACCTGCCTGAATTAAATTGGGCTTCAATTGGTGTAACCTGATTCATCCTGGGATGTAAACCATCCAAAGTCAGCTATTTGACTTTGTGGCTCAGTCTCTTCCTTCAGTGAAGAACCCTATTTAACACTGGGGTCATCACTTGTCCTGTTGTCACCAAACGTCTTGAGTTTTATTTCCTTGTGCCCCATGGTCGTGGGAAGCAGACCAATCACAATGTATTATTCAAATGAAGAACATCTCTGCATCGCAGCTCTGATTGCACTGTGGCAGATCTCCCTGTCACACAGTTATGCTCATTCCTCATACATGCCTTGGGGCGCGTTTGACTCCAGGAGTGCCATTTGGATTCTCTTTAGCTCTGTGATGAATGTGCCCCCCAGTCTGTGGGATTGAGTTGCTTTGAAGCTTTCTGGTGATGTAACAGAAATTTATGTGCAGTCTTGCTTATAAGGTGTGGTCACTACAAGTCACACCTCTTCTTCCCAATGTTTGGGATATTACAGCACAGTCCTCGTGTCAAACTCAAGGTTTTAGGTATTTTAGAGTTTTAAAAGAACCGGACAGATGTGTTGGGGCCATCCATCAGCAGCATGGTGTTTGCCTGTGCCAACTCCAGAGGAGCCCTCAGAATGCACTACACAAAGCCATGCCCTGGGATGCGAAGCCACTGCACCGGCCACTGGGATTGTATGTTTAAAAATGCAAAAAAATAATCATGCAAACGGGTGAATTATGTTTCCTAGGTACTGCTCTATGTCTGTGAATTTTGAATAATTTTTTTTATATTTGGGATTATTATATTGAACTACCTTAAATCAATTTCAGCTCACCAAACTACCCTTAATGACATTACATGTATTATTTGCTCAAGGAGAACTGAAACAATGTAATCAATACATTGTATCAAACTAGGGGTCAGAAAGAAGGGGCATTTTTAAAAACATTCTTTCTGCATAACTGGTTTGGGTTTTGCAGAGTTGACTTAGAATCACTGGCTACTGAAGCAGACGCAACATTCAGTTTTTACCACTTCTTTCTGGCAAACTTGTATACTTACTTTTTTTCTGTTCAGATTAAAAAAAAATCAGATACTCTACACAATTTCTGTGTGTTCTTTTTATTCCCTGTCAAAATATTGATGAGTTCTTCCCCAGGTCACACAGACTTGACTTGAAAACAAACTTAAGTGCACGTTCAGAATACCCTCAGCATCTTGTCTGCTTTTAAAGTTCTATTAAATGCACATTGAAGGAAAGCATTCTTTGGTCTTAGAAAATACTGATAAAATCTTCAGTGTATTCTACCAAATAGCTTTGAGTCCCTGGGAGAGATTTTGGCACATGGAGCAGTGGCAGATTTTCACATTCCTGAATTAGCAAAGATGTGTTAATGGAAGTATTTTCATAAGCTTCTGTAAGGATTCTCAATAGAGTCATGAAGGAGTATATTTATAAAGAGCCTTGCCTTTGCATATGTTAACATGATGCTTCACTGGAGGCCATAGTAAGGTGCGCCAGTGTTCCGAAAGTGGGTTTACCCTCAGTCCATGAACTACACTGTAACCGAGAGTAATCTGAAGGCTAAATCAAAAGAGTGGAACTTTCATCCATATTTGCATTCTGCACACCAGTTGTATCACTGTACCTTCACTTTCTACTTGGTAATGCATAGAAAGTCTGTGATAAACCACCATGGGGATTTGCTACTGGGGATAGCATAGAATGCATCCAGGGTTCACATGTGTGTGCATGTGTGTGTGTGCACGCACACACACTGATTAACATTTGCCTGAAAACTGGAAATTCCTAAACTTTGTTTCAAAACCATAGTTTGTTCCTAAAACCAGAGTGAACTTTCTTCTGTCAAATAAACGTGAACACTGTTAGTTGAAGGACACGGTTTACTTTTTAAAAACCTGTATCAGAAATTTTTCTTTCATGAAGGACTGAAGTATTTTTACCCTTTCTATAAATAACATGTCGCATCACATGCATGTCACTTTTGAAAGAACTTGAGTACCAGAACTAGAAGGCAAAAACTTCAATGCCCTAAGGGCAATTGTTTGTTCCTTTTGTGGAGAGAAGGTACTGGGGCTTAAACTTAGGGCTTCATGCCTGGATAGCTTGCTTCCTTGACTGGTGCTCTACCACTTGTACCATACCTCTAGCCTGACCGTCTACTAGTTAACTGGAGAAAGAATTTCTCTGACTTTTCTGCTTTGAACTTTGATCCTCTAATCTCAGCCTCCTGAGTAGGTAGGATTACAGGCATGAGCCATTGACCCCTAGCTTTAGATGCTCTGGCTGTTGAGATCAGTATTCTGATTCTTATTTCTTTGTAGGAGACAATACTACTTTTATTTTACCCTTTCTCTGGCTCTATTCCTGGGCTGCCTCCCCTCTCCAAAGAAGTTCCTCTGCCCTGCCCGGCAAGTCCCAGTGTCTTTAGCTGTTGTTTTGTTTTCTGTTTGATGTGGGGCTTGAACTCTAGACCCGGGTGCTGTCCCTCAGCTCTTCAGCTCAAGGCGAGCGCTCTACCACTTGAGCCACAGTGCCACTTCCGGTTTTCTGGTGGTTTATTGGAGATAAGAGTCTCACGGACTTTCCTACCTGGGCTGGCTTTGAACTGCGAGCCTCAGACCTCAGCCTCCTGAGTAGCTAGGATTACAGGTGTGAGCCACTGACGCCCGGCAGAAGCTAACTTTTTAAAGCTTAAAATACATTAGTTGACCTGACTTTCTTTTATAGCCAAAGTCTTTTTCACCAAATCACTGACTTTGGGGATGCCTGAGTCATCAGCAAGGCCCAAGGTCTGTCACCCACATGCTTGCTTCTCAGTAGCTGTTCCAGGTGCTCATTGCTCATTGGATGGTGCAGGATTCTCTTCCTGGAGTGCCTAGCATATTTCCCCCTAATGTGAATGCTGCATCTCTCAGCTGTGATTTCAGAAAACTCCCAAGTTGGTGAGCTCCCCAAACACTCTTAACATTTATGTGCATAGTGACTTGTGTGACATTTACCATGTATATGTGTGTGAGCTCCAAATTGCTGAGATTACACTTGTCATGTTTTAATGAAATTTATAATCTCTGGCACATAGTGGAAGCCAGTGTTAGGAGTAATGAATGAGGAATCCAAGAGCATAAGTGTTTCTTGCCAAGGAAACCAGAGTTTAGAAGAGGGGGCAAGACAGGTGGATGCCATTCTGTGTGATATTAAGGAATTGCAAGAGCCATGTGCTAGTTGGAACTTAGGGGCTGGCATTTCCTAGGCAGGCATTATACCAATTGAGCCATACTTCAAGCCCTTTATGCTTTTTCTATTTTGCAAACAGAAACCAAGCTGGCTCATGTGTGATCCTCATTTATGCTTCCTGTGTAGTTAGATAATGGGCACACATGAACACTCAGCACTGAGATGAAATCTTACTAAATTTCTTGCCCAGGTTGGCCTGATCTCAACCTCCTGAGTTGCTGGGATTACAGACATGAGCCAACATGCTTGGCAACCTCCCCGCCCCCTCAGATTGTTAATTATATAAACACTCTAATAACTACAGGATTTAGGCTAAATAGACTTGATTTTTAAGGCCTTTTTTCCCTTGAGTTTCTTCCTTTGAACAGATCAGATCCTTACCGTCCCATGTACAGTCTGGAAGGAAGGAAGGAAAGAAAAAGGAAAGAAGGAAGAAAGAAAAAGGAAAGATGGAAGGCAGGCAGGCAGGTGGGCAGGCAGAAAGAGAAAAAGAAAAAGGAAAGAAGGAAGAAAGAGGACAAGATAGAAGGAAGGTAGCAAGGAAGGAAAGAAGGATCTCACATTTCCAAAGAAGCCTTAAGACTCATTTTTCATAGACTTAGTTATGTAATTACCTTGGACCAATTTCTCCATTTGGGAAGAAGGAATATGATGATGGACAAAGCCAGAATTACCTGCATCCCCAGTTGAGATGCAAGGACTGTGGGGTGGGATGTTAGTATATCAAATCATCTGAATGAACAGAAGTCACATTACATAACAAAAATAAGCCTTCTTGGACAACACTGAAGGAAGTGAACACCTGCTAGATGCACATGTCCTAGAACATTTAGGAAGAACATGGGGAACAAGTTTACTCTCACTATTGAATAGAAAGCATTTTTTTTGTTTTTGTTTTTTGTTGCCAGTTGTTGGGCCTGAACTCTGGGCCTGGGCACTGTCCCTCAGCTCTTTCAGCTCAAGGCTAGCTCTCTACCACTTGAGCCACAGCGGCACTTCTCGCTTTTTTCTGCTTATGTGGTGCTGAGGAATCGAACACAGGGCCTCATGCATGCAAGGCAAGCACTCTACCACGGAGCCACCTTCCCAGCCCTGAGATCATTTTTTTCTTTAAGAAGCAGGTACTAGAAAAGTGACAGACAGCAGATGTAATTTGTCTTTATGATACAATTACGTGTTTCTGGTTCCAAATATGGTTCCAGAATCTAGTCCACACTCTCCAACTTTTCACCTGTGAAACTACTATCTTCTTTTGCTGCTTCAGTTAGGAGTCTGATACTTTCAAGGAGACCTAATCTAGTGAGCAAATGGACTGGTGTGGACTCTGTCCTCTAAGAGGTCATCAGAAGGAATTTCTTCCCCTCTTGATTTGTACTGATAGCAACATATCAATATATCAGCAATGAGATCTTAGCAAGTCTCTGTATCTCATAATCTTTTCTCCTTTGAAAGCAGAGATTCCACCAGAAGTACTATAGGATACTGGCAAGTACTAAAAATTTTATTTCAGAGGTGTTAATATTCTCCTGAATTTTTTTTTTTTTTTT
>NW_012267255.1:12866785-12894925 GCF_000151885.1 Dipodomys ordii
GGAGGAGGCTACAATGCTTGATAAGAAATGTACTCATTATCTTGCCCATGTAATTGTAACCCCTCTGTACAGTATTTTCACAATAAAAAGAAAAATAAAACAGTTCCTTAAAAAAAAAAGGAGACAGTTCATAGTGGCTCAAAAAAAGAAATAAGAGGCAGGTACTTAGATTATGGGCCATCATTTGTAACTAAATTGTGGATTTCCTGAGGGGGTTTTTTATATTTAAAGATGGAAAAAATAGATACAAAGCATGAAAGTCTAGTTTACTAACAACTGACAGTTTAAGTTGAGTCCATTCCAAGCCCAGTAGTGAAGTATAATTTGGTCCACTAGAGGGTAGTAGTTTCTGGACACCAATAGGGTTCTTTGCTCTAGTGTGGATTTAATCAGCGTTGATTTTCGCAGCAGCTGTTCCCTGTCAGTGATAAGGCAAGGTGTGGCAGGCAGACGTGGTTAACTTTCACAGTGTGGAAGCTTTCAGATCCTTGCAGCTCGGTCTCTGTGTAAACAGCTAAGAGACCTCATGAGTACCCAGACCTGCTTCCACTCTGCCAAAACTTTTAGTGGGATAATTCAAATTCCTTAGATTAGCAAGCCAGGGAATTACATAATGCTGTAATTATTTCTAGCAGGGAGATACCAGGTCAGAACCTGTTCCTGTGGCTTGCTCTGCCCCCAACAGGGTGCACTAAGCTCTTGGTCTTGGATAGCTAGCTCCACAGGAGCAGGAACTCGGTAGCACGCCCTCTGAGGATGGGTGTGCACTCTGAAGCAAATACACTCCCTTCTTCAGTAGTGCAGAAAATGCTCCCATAATGTAAGAAGATTCAACCACTCTGGCATTAATGCTGTTTATTACCACAAATAAAAACAGCCAATTAGGGCTGGGAAGGTGGCTCAGTGGTAGAGTGCTTGCCTTGCATGCTCGAGGCCCTGGGTTCGATTCCTCAGCACCACATAAGCAAAAAGAAAAAAGCCGGAAGTGGTACTGTGGCTCAAGTGGTAGAGCGCTAGCCTTGAGCTGAAGAGCTGAGGGACAGCGCCCAGGCCCAGAGTTCAGGCCCCACGACTGGACCCCCAAAAAAAAACAAAAACAAAAAACCAGCCAATTAATAGACCACTGATTTGTTCTTAATTTCAACCAAATAGCTTCTCTTCCCTCTCTCCCCCTTCCTAGGAGATATCAACCTTTTGTTTTGCTCATTTTTCCTTAGGATGTGATGTTACTTCCATCAAACTTTTCATGCACAGCCATGCTTGAGTTCTATGGTGCACAGGGATGGGTTGGGAGCACACTAAGCAAATGGTGTCTGAACTGAGTCTTTGCTCATTTGAAGGCTTTTTTGGTGTCTGTGTGGGACCACTTCCAGGTACATGGACCATCTGGATGGTTTTCCTAAATAAGAAGCCAGAGCAGTTGTTTGGCCCAGCTAGGTGCCAAAACCTCTACTTCATCTCCTTTAGGATCCTTTTTTTTTCTATACAGATGACAGCACAAGACTGCTCTGCATCAGAGCGGAAGCCTCAGCCTCCTACAGCAGTGCCTACAGCAGCTAGATGCCAGCCTTGTCCACAAAGCCTTCGCTACAATCCAACCCAAAGAAAAAGAAATCCCCTCTTTTGTTCTTCATCCATAACTCCAACTTACTGCCCCTGGGGAGAGATCTCTCCCTGTAAGGCAGCAACAGTTTGCAATTGTTTTCTTCCTTTCCTGGAAGACTTCAGCCCTGCCATTGCCATGGGACTTGTGATATCTCCCAGCGGGCAGAGGATTGTCACCGGCTTGTGTGCAGAAGTGACAATGGACCAGTGCATTTGCAGGAGTTTAAAGACATGACTTAAAGCTTGAAGCTTGCTGCTGCCTGTTTTTACCAGACTTTTGGTTTTCCTTCTGCCCCAACCCAAGGGGAGACTTCTGGTTGGCTTGGGGTCTTACACCTGAAGATTGTAAGGAGGAGATATGGTGGAAACACATAACCCTCTGGTGTCAGAAAATGAAAAGACACACAAGAGATATAGATGATTTTGTCAAGACATTTTACTTCTGTATAGAAGGGTGATCTGCCACCCCCACCCAGAGCCAGGCAGGTATACCAGGTGCCGTGGTCTTACTTAGTTTTTATCCTAGCCCAAGAGATGATGTCTCTTGTTACTAAGGACTCAAGCCTGCATTTTCTTTATTGGTTACCAGGGTGATAGGGTAACGTATAAGAAAGTTAGAAAACTCCAACTGTCAGTGAAAGGTCCCTATTGGGGGGCAGGAGCTATCTTTTGGAGACAAAAGCACACATTCTCATCTCAGCCAGCTGGCAATGGGGATGGGCCTGGTTGAAGCTGGAGGATGATGAAGTCAGTGGAGAGTTCCCACTCCATTTTTTTTTTTTCGCTCCACTGATAAGAACTCATGCCCTTGGCATGGCTGGTTACAAACACCACAGAAGACAGTTACAACTGTTAAGTCAAGTAGGAAATAATACCAGGAAACAGCAGTACCAGTATAATGGTGGCTGGTTACAAGATGGAGACAGAAAAGATTGCTTCTTCTCATAGCTATATTTACCTGACAGTTACCAAAGTGTGGCCCAAGTGAAAAATGAAGAAAACTTGTGATACGGCAATGAAAGCTTCAAAACTATTCCTTACTACAGCAGAACTGGCCAATGCAAAAACCAAACCATAAATAATAAAGACAAGATGTGACAAATCCGATCGCTTCAATTCCCAGACACCTTTGTTTATATAAAAGTATATTAAATAAATTATCTCCATATATACAAATAGCACCTATATAAATAGAATATCCCCATATATAAAACCTTCTTTAAAATCATATAAATATATACAATGTGAACCATACAACCTTTAAGTACCTTAAATCATAAACTCTGTAGTTTCTTTGTAGTAATAATCTTATAAAAATATAATTAGCTGTTCAAAGTTGATCACCACCACGTCAGTTAAAGTGCTACACTGTGATGTACATCAAAAAAGTGCCCAAAGTAGAAATCTCCTACATCAAATAGGTTCATATAAAAGTCTGACAATTGCTTTCAACTTCCAAAAAGTATTCCTAGGGGAAAACAAACAAACAAACCCCCAAACCTAAACACCATGTCACAATAAGATGGAGACTAGAAAATTCTACCCACTTTCCATTTCATGTTCCCACAGCCTTTGAAGCCAGGTTCTCAAAATGCTTCCTGGGGGGGAAATCCACCCAGGACATCTTCCACGCCTATCTTTTTCACCCGGATGCCTGGATAGCCTACATTCTTCTCGAGTTCGGAACAGACCGTCACAGGCATCATCTGTGCAAAAGCTGCCTTAGTGTTAAATAAGTCAAACTGACAACAACTTCGGAGTGAGCTGTACCGTTGGTTATGTTGCAAAATGACAAACGCTGCTGTCAAGAACAGAATGCCGACTGTAGTGAACAGGTCACAGAAGGAACTTCTGTGAAGCCAGGCCTTCATGCTGTCCCTTCCTCGTTGTGTTTCCGTATATTCTGCTCACTCCCCGGTCCTCGTGGCGGTCCCATACATTCTGCAGTCTCACACATTCAGGGCCCCAGTGCTGAGCAGCAGGTGCAGCCTTGGCCACACTTCCTCTATGCCAAGTTGAGCGGTGAGTTCTCCTTCCCGCTCCTCCCCCGCCTGCCTCTTCTGCACTTGTACAGGGAGACAGACAGGACAACGATCAAGATAACCGCCAGAATGACCACGGCTCCCACGATGAGCATTTCTGCAAAATGAAAGGCACCAAGTCAGCTCCAAGATTGCTGTGGCATGGAGCGGTGAGCAGAATTCAGGACATGACCACCCCATGTTACATCATCCCGGGTTTTATTTTGCGCAATTTGAAATTTCTTTCTTCCACTTTCTACCAAACTTAGATGAGGAAAGAATCTGTCAAAGGCTAGATGTGGAAGAGGAATTGACAATGGCTCAAGCATTAATGGGGACACTTAGTGACATGTGCAGAAGAGAGAAGACCCACGTAGCCCGAGGGAGGCAGAACTGATGGGAGCACATGGTTACATGGCAGCCGTCTGCTGACAGGCCCATAGTACAAGATGAACAGCAGAGATGACCAGGAGGTGTCCCTGGGACCCTGGTAAAGAAGGGACCACAACTGGCAGGTGAGGCAGCTTCCTGAGAGAGGCAGCCTGGCAGACACCCTCCGAGAAGCAGAAGCTCACTGCCTACAAAGGCAGAGGGCGTGGAATTAGAGCAGGACTTCTTGAAAAATTTAATTTTATCCCCCCAATCATCTGTGCTTGAACTTCATCTGGGCCTGGGCACTGTCCCTGAGCTCCTTTTTCTCCAGGCTAGCCCTCTTCTCCCTTAGCCACAACGCCACTTCTGGCATTTTCTGTGATTAACTGGGGAAAAGAGTCTCAAGGACTTTCCTGCCCAGGCTGGCTTTGAACAGTGATCCTCAGATCTCAGCCTCCTGAGTAGCTAGGATTACAGGCGTGAGCCACTGGCTCACCCATAGCTGGCTAAAGTTTTTTATTTTATTCTTGTGTCAATGCTGAGGCTTGAATTCAGGGCCTAACCCTCTTGCTTGGCTTTTCTGCTCAGGGCTAATAAGCCACACTTCCACTTTCAGGTTTTGTTTTTTTTTCTGATTAAATTGGAGATAAGCATCTCCAGAGGCCTCAAACTGTAATCCTCAGTTCTCAGCCTCTCGAGTAGCTAGGATGCTGGGCCAGAGCAGGCGCTTTAGGATGGGAGACTGTGAAGAGTGGGGAAGGCCCAGGCAGGCAGGGCCCAAGGGAGACAGAGGCGTCTGTAAAAGCAACAGCTGGAGAGAGTATTCAAAGGGTGTTGGGATTTTAAAAGCTTCCCTTAACAAGGAGTGTAACAGAGTGTTACTAACACTCTGACTCTTCTTGTTCCCCGGAAAGTACTCTGAGCACTTTGCTGGAAAGCCTGGAGGGCCACGCACAGGCCTCCTGCCTGGGGCCCAGGTGCGGAAGGTCAGGGCTGCGGTCTGGGTACGCATGCGCACACCGACCCTGGCCACAGACCACCATGTCACACACTGCAGCTGCTTCAGAAACCACTTGCCAGGGGCAGAACACAGGTAGGGAAAGATGCCAGGCTTGATGCCAAATCCTAAACATCATCCGCATCCCCAGCACTCCACGGGGAGACTGGCATGTGGCAGCTGTCCTAGAAATGCACGATCATGACTCCATTCTGAAGAGAACCCCAAACAAACTTTACCGTTCCTAAGGCAGCTGCTCCCTGAGTGCTTAAACAAAACCAAGACATCATCCGCCCGGCAATGGGTCCCCCAGCCTGTCCAGGAGCTGATGACGGGCAGAGCCACTGACCTCTGAACACACCCTTCTCCGGGCTGGTACACTCAAAGATGCTTTCTGGACTCTTCGGGTTGACTTTTCGGGACAGAATCACAGCTTGCACAGTGAAACAGTAGCCTTTTCCTTTATCCACATCAACCAGAAACTCATTAGTGTTTGTCTTGGCTGTTTTCTATGAAAAAAAGATAAAGAATTCTGAATCCAGCCTTCAGTTCTTTCTATTAAACTGCTGTCGAAGCAGCCAAGTGGGGTGTCCGCAGAGCTCTGTGCAGAGCACAAGCCACTCGGCTAGACAGCTGGCCACAGAATTGTCATGGACCGGTGGCTGAGGCAGACGGAGTCCAGTGTGCACATATTTAGCCTCCTGAAGACATCTCTTCAGGACAGGGAAGGTGGGAAGTTCCAATAATTGAACAGACATTCAGTTTGAGGGCTGGGGCCATAGTTTAGTGGTGGAGAACTTGTCTAGCATGCAAGATCTTGAGCAACCATCTCCAGCATCTCTCTCTCTCTCTCAAACACACACACACACACACACACACACACACACACACACACACACACACATACACTTTCTAGCATATCATACACACACAAACATACACACACACCACATACACACACACATATTTTATTTTATTTTTGTGCCAGTCTTGGGGCTTGAACTTAGGGCCTAGGCACTTTCCTTAAGCTTCTTTTGCTCTAGACTAGCACTCTACCATTTGAGCCACAGCACCATTTCCACTTTTTTCTGAGTACTTTATTGGAGATAAAAGTCTCACAGACTCTCCTGCTTAGGCTGGCTTTGGACTGTGATCCTCAGATCTCAGCCTCTGGAATAGGTACGATTACAGGCACAGTAAGCTTTATTTTTAAGAATTAAAGGAAAGTAAAATTTGCCTTAGGGATTCTTAAGAGAGATCTTAAGATCTGTGAGAGGTGATAGGACAAAGATAACTTAGTCCAGGCTGGAGCTGAGGCTCAGGGCCCAAAGTCGCAGGCAGCTGAAAGTCAAAGGCACAGCCAGGACCTGGTGTCTCCCCTCCCGGTCCCCCACTGCTCCCAGCCTCGAAGCCACCCCTGTACAGCCAGAGTTGAATTGGGGGAAAAGTGGGCTGCAGAAATTAGAATTTACCAATTAAAACAAGGCATTAAAAGAAAAACAGCAGAAAAAAAGTTCTCACCTTTCCCGTACTTGAAGCTCTCCAATAATAAAGCGTATAACTTAAGTTTTTGCCAAAAACATCATGTAGACTTAGGAACGTGCCGTTGCTTCTGACTAGCGTGCGTGTGTCTTCCACTGTCACGTTCAGTTTTGTCCCAACTTGCTCAAAACTCTGTATTGTTGGCTGCCCGAGTTTTGCTGAAATGTAGAAAAAGAGCTTGGGTGGAATCGAAGAATTCTTTGCAGAGTAAACCTCACTGAGTTATCACAGTGAACAATATCACCTCTTATATAAAATACCTGCATAGATTCCACTGGGGGGCCGGTGTGGTGCTGCTGCTCTAGGGGCCCACAGTGATCCTAAGACAGTTACCAGCAGTGCCAGCCAAAGGGAGGAAAATGGAGGTACATAAGCATGGGAAGGAGGCTATACATAGGAGGATCAAAGTCTGAAGCTGGCCTCAGGCAAATAGTGATACTTTATCTGAAAAAGAACTTGAAAGCTAAAAGGGTCGAAGGTGTGGCTCTAATGTAAGTACAGTACGTGGCTGGCAAGCTCAAAGCTCTGAATTCAAACCCCAGTACTGAGAAAAAGAAACCAGGCAGAAAGAAAGCAAGGGGAAAACAATAAAGTTAAATTTAATACTCTAGTGCACCTCGAATATCATAATTTTGGCAGGTAATCCACAGATATTTACATTTTTTTAAGATTTAGTCCATATTTTACACTTATAGCATTCACTGTATTTAAGTTCTATGGACTATGTGGTTATGACTCCTAGTCTAAACCAGCATGGTTGTGCAAGATTCCTTGTTTAGGTACAATACACCATTTCCTGGGCTGTGTAAAAGCCCAGGAAATGTCCAGGATGTATCAAAGGCTCAGTTTTAGCTGCTTGGTTTCAGCAAAAGTTTAATCATCTCCTGCACTTTGGTTGAATGATGGAAAAAAAACACCCCAGTCATTAAATAGTCATTCTAGGTCAGCCCCTGCATGAAGTATATGTATGAGGGTGTTTACACAAAATCCACAGAAAATACTGTCGTGAACCAATACAGGATTTGAGTTGAATTACAAAAACTCGAGAACTGCAAAAGGAAACCACGAGGATGTCCTCAGCCAGAGGAGAATGCTCATCACGATCCTTCTGTTGCTGGCATTGACTCGAGCCCAATGCCATCGACACACAAGAATCAAGGAGTTTGAAGACAGAGTCTTGTCCATGGGGATGCTGGGAGAAAGGCAGCTATTGCGTAATTACACAGTAGGGAAGATGCCTGAAGGAAAAGGTTGGTGGACTGTCTCTCACTCATCTTGTCACCATCATGACCTGGAGAACTTGTCCTCTGCCACAGGGTGGTCAGAGCGACACCTAGCAAAACCAGGGGTATAATTCCTTCACTCCGGCCAGCAGGCCTCAGAAGAGAAGCTGGTTTTTGTTTATTTACGGTCATTCTGGGTTTTGAACTCAGGCACTCCTATTTACCAGGCAGGTGCTCTACCACTTGAGCCATTCCCCCAGCTTTTTGGATTTCATTTGTTTTCAGGTGGGCCTTGCTAACTTTTACCTGGGCAGGCCTTAGATGGGAGATTCTTCTACTTCCCTATCTGAGGAACTGGGGCCACAGGAACATACTACCATGCTCTTTTTGTCTAGGCTGTTCTTAAACCTTGATCCCCCTGTCTCTACCTCTTTAGTAGCTGTGACTACAAGTATGTACCATCATGACCAGCCCATAGGTGTTGTTAATATGATGCAAGTGTTTGTAAAATATCTAGTTTCGAACCATAGTAGTGACCCTCCCCCAAAATGGAAGCTCCCTATTTGGTAGGAGATGTGATTAGATCCTTTGGCAACTCACAAGGGCAAAGGTGAAGAGGAAAGCTTCCTCTACTTTCTTCTCTTTTTATTTTTTTGCCAGTCCTGGAGCTTGAAACTCAGGCCTGGACACTGTCCCTGAGCTGCTCTGTGCTCAAGACTAATGAGTCACAGCGCCACTTCCAGCTTTTCCTTTTTATGTGGTACTGAAGAATTGAACCCAGGGCTTCATGTATGCTAGGCAAGCACTCTACCACTGAGCCACCTTCCTAGCCCCACACCCTCTACTTTCCAAACCAGCATGCAGGAGGAGAGTTGAGAGCTGGCAGGCGCTGGCATGCAATGGGACTCAGATACAACGTAGTAAAAAGCCTCACTGTAGGCTCATGGGCTTTCCCACGCGTTCATGCCCATTGGGGAAAACCCTGAACTGGGATTCCTGAGAGGACCAAGACTTCAGGATGTGATGTATCCTGACGGAATATCCGCAGGAAAAGCCCAAACCTCAGCCTTGGTGGTTCCACAGCTCCACCCCTTGTCATGCAACTACATATTCAGCTGAGTAAGGACAGAGGGGCAGACCAGAGGAGAAAAAGTGACTGGGTGACCCTATTGTCATGTTGTCATGAACTGAATGCTCGCATTCTATGACCCTCCTGCCACAGCTGCAGGGAGGGAGGAGGGCTGTGGCTCTGCCAAGTTCTGAGAGGGAAAGGGGGGGAGAGGGAGGAGAGAGGAGAGACACAGAGAGAGAGAGAGAGAGAGAGAGAGAGAGAGAAGAGAGAGGGGGAGGTGTTTATGCATATGCATACATATACACATACATTAATAAATACTTACAAAGTATATTATAAAGAATCTACTTTTAAATTGAGTGGCCATGGAGAGGGGTCACAAGCCACAAGGACATTCAGAAGCTTAAAACAAGAAGGAAGGTATTAGCTGGGTACCAATGGCTCATACCTGTAATCCTAGCTACTCAGGAGACTGAGATCTGAGGATTGAGGTTCAAAGCCAGCCCAAGCAGGAAAGTCTGTGAGACTCTTATCTCCGATAAACCAACAGAAAACTGGAAGTGGTGCTATGGCTCAGTGGTAGAGCGCTCACCTTGAGCTGAAGAGTTTAAACCTCAAGACCAAGCAAAAAAAAAAAAAAAGGAAGGTATTACAACCCGAGTTACTTACTGTCCAGGTAAGGTATGAATTTCGGGGAGTTTGCCGAGGGAGGTTCTCCAACAAAATCTGTATGATGTAAGTTCCCAGGCAGGTGAGACAGGACCCGGGCCTCGTACGTCTGGTATATGTCCTGCACAATCTCGTCAGTAATGTCACACTCTGTGCTCGTTGTGGAGAAGCATTTGTTTTTCCAGTCTCCAAATCCAGAGCTAGAGAAAGGAAGGAAGAAAAAGAAATGGAATGGAGTGGTGTGTTTCTCACAGGACACGTGGCTCCCAGCATGCTCCCCTACCCACCCTGGGGAGTTAGAGCCACGACGCAACCCCCTGCTGGCTCGGTCCTTATCCCTGGTCTTAAAAATGCAATTGGGTGACTTGATCAAACACACACACACACACACACACACACACACACACACACACACAGCTGGACTTGGGGCCAGACATCAGTTTGACTCCTAGGTTTGCGCTTTTATTAAATATCACCCTCAAAATGGAGGTGCTTGTCAAGATTATTGGAAGAAAGCAGTTTTCTATCAAGCCCCAATTATTTATTACAGTCTGCATATTAATAGTATTGTATTAGTTAAATTTGGTCCATCACATTCTATAGGTGAGTAGGTAGTAATAAAGTCTACCAAATACCATAGTCTATGTATAATTATATTCTATCATGATCATTATTGACATGGTTATTAATCATTTATTAACTCTTCTGGTATAATACCAGACCCTTTATACACCTTACTTCATTTGATATAATTCTTCCAAGAAGATACCATATATATATAACTTATAATTTCAAATATATAAACTTATCATACATAAAAGGATATAAACATACAAATTTATAATATATAATTATATTACATATAATTTATTTTTTTCATATGTGCAGACATGGAAGCTCAGAGACACTAAGTAACTTCCAAGGTCACCTAGCTGAGCAGTGGCAGACCTGGGTCAGTTTGCTTTACTATACAGCATGCTAACTGTGAACAGTGAATGATTTGAGAATAAAGTTACAGGTAGTTCTCATCTAACAAATTCAGAGGCTATCATGCTTCCTTTTCTCTCTTATTTTGCTTTTTTTTTTTTTGGCAATCTGGAGTTTAAATCCAGGGCCTTGCTCTTGCTCGGGAGGTACTCTACTACTGAAGTCACATCCCCACAATCTGGAGTTTAAATCCAGGCCTTGCTCTTGCTCGGGAGGTACTCTACTACTGAAGTCACATCCCCAGCAATCTGGAGTTTAAATCCAGGCCTTGCTCTTGCTCGGGAGGTACTCTACTACTGAAGTCACATTCCCAGCAATTTTTTTTTTCTTTAGTAGTTTAGAGGCTGGTCATGGACTTTGATCCTCCTGCTACGTCTCTTGCATGTCTAGGATTACAACTAGCTGTAAAACACCAGGTCTAGACCATGCCTTCCTTTTGTAAAACACCACCAAAGAGGAAACGAACAACAAATAAACAACTCTTGAAAATGAAATTCTTCTAAAGGACCCAAACAATCACAGGTCAAGTATTTCTGTCCCTTCATGAGCATTTTTCCCTCCCACACTCACAGCGTGGCAGAAGTCACTACTCGGCCCTTCTACACAGGCCTGTAGGAATTCCCCCATATTCAAGGCAGATGCCACCTCTTTTCTCCAGGCCTCTGCAGCTCACCATGCCTGGCACTGATCTTGTTCCCTGTCTGTCCCCTGCGGGCCCTGGCACTGCCCCTCACCCCTGACATTGAAGAACTTTGTGATTTATTTTGTAGTCGTGGTCCCGACTCGGGCTTCCTCATTGCCTGGCAGCTGGGTCTGCCTTTAGGGTTTGCCTGTGTGTGAGGTGGTACCTTTACAGGTAGACTTAAAACACTGTGCTCACCACATAGCTCTAACTGCTAACACCACACCCAAGAGCCATAAATAAATGTGGCTCTGAAACGCTGACATAAGGAACCAGCCTGAAAGAATCTGATACGTTTATTCTTCATCCTAAAACCTGCAGATTAGCATTGGAATATTTTGGCTTGTTTTATATTTTGTCTGTGATAAGCAGAGAGGCTGTTTGGGTCCAGAATAACCCAAAATGCACTCTCATTCTGTTTCTTCCATGTTAAGAAGCGAAGGGGAATGTAATGGGCAAGCAGGACTTGGCCAGCTGGGCTTAGGCAAGGACGCAGTCGGGAGCATGTGGCTCTGGTGCCTCGACCTCACAAGCAGGGCCAGGCACTCCATGGCAAAATGTAGCCCAAGACCCCACGTCACCTTGAGCCTGTGCCAACAGGTTATGAAGGGCAAGTCTCCTGTGAGATCCTCTGGATATTGCAGAACCACAAATCCAACAAGTAACTAAAACAGTCCAACAGAACAGAGATGGCCATGAATGTAGCATGGAGGCTCCTTTCTGGAAGCCTTTGAAATTTCACTTTAGAATTCAGAACGTCTCCATAGGGGTCACTCAGACCAAAGACACCGGCACTTCCCCAACACCCACTAAGATCAGCTTCCCAAGGGGTTGGGTGGGGGGGGGAGGTAGGGTCAGTAAGTACTGCTCTTGGCCAGGCCAATGGCAGGAGACAAGATCTGGCTTGGGAGAGTAGATAAGCTATTTCCTTGAGGGAGGGAAACCTCGAGGGATGGAGGCCCTCTGGGAGAGGGGGTGGGCAAAGATTCCTTTCTTCCCAGCTTGGAGCCCCTGGACTAGCAGAGCTCCCTGAGAAGTGATAGAGCAGGACACAGAGTCCCAGGCCTGCAGGGCTTTCGCTACCAGTAAGAGTTGGCATAAATCCCTCTTTTCTTAAGAGTATCACTGTCCTCATCTTAAAAAAGTGTCTGTGAGGAGCCTCCACTGGGGAGTACAAGGTGAATCTCAGCTGTGATTATATACTCCTAGGCCTGACCAGCTTGAGCCCAGCTGGCTGGGCGCTGGGGATCTGCGTTCACTTCTCCAAGCTGTGCCCTCCACTCTCATGTTTGCAAATCAGAAGTGTGCTTAAAAAATGAGCATCTTAAATTCAAGCTCAAGAACTTGCAGTTAATAAAGGCCTCCATGTCATAGATATGAATCGTAAGTACACTTCTAGGTGTTTCTTCACATACTTAGTCCTTTCCAAAATGTAATTTCACTGTCTTAAGGTAAACTTCAGGGTTGTAACAGAGAAATTTCATGACTAATTCTTAACTAGTAAGAATGTGATCTGACAAGTCTGACCATAATTGTAGTCATTATTTTGGGCTATAAAATTCCTTTCTCTCTCTCTCTTTCTTCTTTTTCTTCTTCTTCTTTTTTTTTTTTGTGGGTCGTGGGGCTTGAACTCTGGGCCTGGGCGCTGTCCCTGCACTCTTCAGCTCAAGGTGAGCACTCTACTGCTTGAGCTACCACGTCACTTCCAGCTTTCTACTGGTTTATTGGAGATAGGAGTCTCACAGTCTTTCCTCCTCGGGCTGGCTTTGAACCATGATCCTCAGATTTCAGCCTCCTGAGTAGCTAGGATTATAGGCGTGAGCCACCAGCTCCCAGTGTACTCTCTCTCTCTCTCTCTCTCTCTCTCATACACACACACACACACACATGCACACACATATACTCTCACTCTCTATACATGCATACGTACATATCTATACATGGACACACATATACAAGTTCTCTTCTGTGTGTGTTTGGCAATTGACATGGAGTTCATTTTGAAAAGCAAGACTATCCACACACCTAGGAGTTGCAATCCTAATGCTATAAAAACACAAGTAGAACAACAAAACATAAAGGCAAACATTACTGCCAGGGACACTTTGTATCTTTATACCATTACTGTTAAAATAATTTCCACACTAGCTATCCTCTATTTCTTAAGATTTCAACCGAGACTCCTTAAACACCTCAGAAGCCCCAAATTTGCCAGCGGTGAAAACCATCATGGAAAACATATGCCTCATCCTGGACACTAAGGTCCACTATGCTGAATTACCTGCTTCTGCGGAGAGCTGTCAATCAGCAGTGAGGCTTTGAAAGGGCCAGGCAGCCCGAGACAGTTGTGGGCACAGACAACGCCTCCTTTTCTGTGCCTTACTGACTCAGAAATTTGGCCTTCTCCAAGATGATGTATGCAACCAAGTTTTGATTCACAGAGTCCAGAGATTAATGAATCAAACACCGCTTCAAGGTAGCACATGCCTCCCCTTCTGTTACATGTGGCTCACAGACTAGACAGTTAATAGCCACAGAAGAACACCTATGCTGATCTTTGCACAGAGCCTACAGAACATTAGAAAAGCCCACGCTCACCTCTCCACACCTTATGGTCCACTTATCAATCTTCCTATCACTTCCAAAAAACGTTTTAAAGTCCAGAAATGTTACTAGCTTGATAGAATATAACACAGGCCAGCAGATCACCATGAATTCCCTTCTCTTTATCACCTGCTACACAACCTGTTCTAATAAACACCTTTGATGACATCTATTCAGCCCAGAAGAGGAATGTCAAAAACCTTAATATTCTCTTTCCCCCTTGGGTTTGTCTTTTGGGACCTAGCTTACCTTATCTGAACGGTGTACACATGATTGATGGGTTTGGGTTCCCACTCCAAAATTGTCTTGAAATTAGTTGATTTCCAAGTTAAATTATAGGCTCTATCAGGAGTGCCTTGGGACACAGAGAAACAGCTATTATTAACACGCACCTCCCACTCCATGATCTTGTGCTGCCTGTATAAAAACACTTCCCTGGCCTCCACCACCATCCACTTCACATTTTTTTTTCCAATCACAATAACTTTGCTACTAAGTTATCAAGAAGGACAGAAAAAGAAATCTTCCAATAGGTTCTGGACCCAGATTTCCATCGTATCATCAAACCCTGTTACACCTTGGCCTGCGTGCACCCCAAGAGCCCTTCTTGTGGCAGGGGGCTGGCTCTGGCAGCTTGGCACTGGAGGATTTAGGCTCAACCCCCAGGGCCAGGCCCCAGGACTTAGGAAAAGGGCAGATCTCACATGTTGTGAGCAAGTTAGGAATGCTTACAAACAAAAATACAACCCTCTTGAGCTTTTCCACTTTTACCTAGAAGAATCTCAGTCCTCAAATACCACTGGGCACAGGGCAGACCCGGGGCGCGTGGGGCGCAGAATTTGGCGAGGGTGGCTTTATAATTAGGGTCTCTCGCGCCCAGCACTCAGGTGTTCCCCAGTCTCCGCTTAGTCCAGGTCGGTCCACCCACAACCCGATCGCTTCTATCCACACCCGGAGCCACGGGCCGCCCACGGCACGCTAGGCACGACCCCTGCCCCGGGCTCGCCGGTCACTGGCAAGTTCTTCCCCCAGCTCGCTCCGGAGCCAGGGATCCTTTTATGCACGCGCCCCGGGCGCCCGGGGCCAACACCTCTGGGGCCACGGGGTCTGGGACACGAGCGACCGCCCCCAAACCCCGACCCTTTCCACCAAGGCTGGGTGAAGGGCGCGGGAGAGGGGGGGTCCCTCGGAGAAACAGGGCGGCCCGCTGTCCCCCCGGAGCGCCCCGAGTCTCCAGGGCTGGTGTCACTCACCCGCAGCTCCAGCCACCTGGGCGAGGACCCAGCCAAGCAGCAGCGTCCGCGGGGCGGCGATCTCGGAGTGCGGGAGCCGGGGCCGGGCGGAGACCTCCATGTCCCGGGGCTGGCGGCGAGGTCCAGTGGGTTTCGCGGCGGGCGCGGGCGCCTGGGGCAATCAGAGAAGACGCGGGCGTGCGGGCGGCCCCCGATTGTGCCCGAGCCCGCGCGCGGGGCGCGTTATGAAGGGCCAGAGGACGCCCGCGCCTCCGGGCCCCGCACCGCCCCCCCCCCAGGAGCTCCTCCCGCCTCCCCGGGGCTCCGCCCCCTCCCGTCCCGGAGCCCCGCCCCGGCGGCTCTTCCCACCCCCATCCCCACCCCCCGCCCGCCTCCTCCCTCGCCTCCCGGTCCCAGGCCCTCTCCTCCCCCGCCAGGAAACCCCGGGACCCCCGCAGAGCTGACTCCCGCGTGGTTCCCCGTGCGGGCGGGCCAGGTGTTGGGGGAGCCGGACGCCCCCGCCGCCGCCGGTCCCCCCACGGTGCCCGCAGGTCTACGGGAAGGAGAAGGCGCGTGGGAGGCCCGGGCTCGGGACCCGCCGCGTGGCCACCAGGAGGCAGCGCTGGCCTGGCCGGCGGGGACGCGGCCAGCGGGGATGTGGTCTGGAGTTGGGGGCTCTGGGCAGCGGAGGACGCCTCTGCCTCTGCCCACGTCACGGTGGACAGGGTAGATGGGCAAGTTACCTGCCCCCCACCCCAGCCCCTACCCGGCCCACTCCGGGGCGCAGGTGCCCGCCCTTCGTCTCAGATCCACACGTGAGACCACAGCACAAGCGCATGCAGAGGCGTCTGGTCTGACCGAGCGAAAGTCAAGAAGCTGGGACAATGCTGGGAGCCTGGTGCCTCACGTCTGAACGCTGAGAATCGAGGTTTGAAGCCAGCCCGGCAAGAAAGCCCAGGACACTCTTATCTCCAGTGAACCAGCAAAAAAGCCAGAGGGGAGCTGTGTGCCTCAAGTGGTAGAGCAGCACCAACCTTGAACGAGAAAACGAAGGGACAGAGCCGTGAGTTCAAGACCCAACACACACACACACACACACACACACACACACACACACACACACACACACTGCTGGGGCAGAGGCTCACAGGAGAGGAGCAAGAGGAACGGTGGGTAGCCACAGTCATAGCTCTGTGCATATGTGAAAAATAGAACAGAAAAAACCTTGACTGGTAGGGAAGGGACCGTGGGAAGGGGAGAACAAAAGCAAGGATCACAGATGAAGATGTCCTGTAAACTTCAATCAATCAACCGAAATATCCCTTGCCCATGCGGTCCAGCTGGCAGCGGGGGTCGCAGGGGCAGCCTGGATCCTGGCCTTTGTCTCTGAGAGACTTCTAGCACGACTTCTGCAGCCCTGAGCTTCCAGAAAGGACGGTGCTCCCATTAGAGAAGACAGCTGTGGTCGGAGGAAGTTCCATCCAAGGGCAGACAAACCACAAACGAAATAGGACTGGATTTTGTGGTTATATTTCCCCCTCCCCTTCTTCTTCCTTGTTATTCCTGCCCATGGGTTGGGAATTGACTCCAGTTTCTTCCACATGCTGAGCACACCTCTACCGCAGAGCCACTAATTTGAGGCTTCGGTTTTTCGGAATTATGTTCTGGCTTTCCCTTTCTGGGCTTTGCTGTGAAATGGTCAGGTGTGAGAGGGTTGATCATCCTTTCGTATGGCATTGTAACTGTCTTAGCAAAGTATCTCCCACCATTAATTTCTTCTCCCTCCTCCTTTTTCTTCTTCTCTGTAGATGCCTATAAGACCAGGCTGGAGAGGTGAAGTTTCAGATTACATTATACACATACCTCCACAGAGCCTGCTGAGCCATACCATTATATTATTCATTTTAAATTAAGGAAACTGCTCCATTTTGTTTTCTCCATGTGTCCAAGCTGAACAGGCAATCCCTTGCAGTCTTTCCTAGAAGCAGATAGCTATGCTTCCCCCTCCCCGGCCACTGGTTTCCTCTTTGAGTCCTCTTCCAGCTCTAAAACCCACAAAGCTTATATTTGCAAAACCAAGCCTGCAATGTTCCTCTTTGCAGACTCGGGCTTGAGTCATGTTCCTAACAGATCTTCAGCTCCACCTGGGAGGTGATGCTGTGCTCTCTGGATTGAAGGCAGTTAAAGAGAGAGATTCTTGTACTTCAATCAAGTTCCCAAGACCTAAGAAATCATCACGACTTCAGAGTTAATTCCAGTTATATCCACTGCTCTAAAATCATATAGAGATAGCTTTAAGCAATGCCAGGATCATCCATTTGATAAGAAAAATACATGATGCAAACTGCCAAAAAGATTGTTAAATCAGAGGAATAATTATTTTGAATATCCACTAAAGATGACAGGCAGGGAAGAAATGGATGTTTGGTGTGTTTGTACAGATGTTTGAGTAAATACAGAATGACATTCTTCCAGACTGAAAGAACAGACTCCTCTTTGAAGGCCCCTCTCTGAACTGAAGAGTCTTGCTACATTGTTTTCAGGCTTTCCTTTCATTTTCAAATAAACTTACTGTGTTCACCTTTGGGGCAAAAAAAGACTGAAGAAAGAGGGATAAAATTGGCCAGAGTTATCAGTTTTCCCCCAACTGAGCAGATTGTGACCAGATGATTTCTAGATCAAAGGCTGGTTGACACCTGCAAAGGGTATTTCCTATAGTTTCACTGTTGATAGTTACTAACAGGAGCAGACTGGTAGTTCAACTTGTTCCCTACCCTTATCTATCTATCTATCTGTTTATCTATCTATCTATCTATCTATTTTTGTGCTTGTAATGGGCCTCAAACCCAGGACCTCATGTTCCTGTTTGGTTATTTGCTCAAGGCTAGCACTCTACCACTTCAGCCATGCCTCCACTTCTGCCTTTTTGCATTTGGTTAATTGGACATAAGCTCACAGACTTTTCTGCCTGGAATGGCTTTGAATCTCAATCATCAGATCTCTGTCTCCTGAGAAGCTAGCTGCTTATACTGTTTTTTCCTAACTCCCCTCAGTGAACTTGAGCTTGAATATGCCTTTTAGGTTCTGAGAAATTTGAAAGTTGCTAAGCTACTAATTAGGCTTTCTGAGTAAGTCTTAGAATGTGAGGGTTGGAGAGACTTCACAAATAATAGTTTCAGATGAGGATCCTGAGGCCAGCTGGTCTGAATGAACTCACTCATTGAGCCAACAGTGCAATGCAGATGTGGTCTTCTGATTCCAGGGGGTTTCCTTCTGTCATTATGCTTTCTTCTATTCCCAATGCATACAAGGAAAATGAATCATAGTCCCATTAACTAAATGATTAATTGATCTATCCACAGGCACTCACAATGATTCTGCAGTTGATAATAGAAAATACTTGCAATCTGGAGAGCTCTGGTTTTAGGTAGAAGTAATCAGTAGGGTTATTCCTTGAAATGAACATGAGTGGAGACATGAAGAGTGTCTTAGTGTGGTAGCCAGTTATACAATGTGGTTAATGAGGAGTCTACAAATGGTGGGCTCCATTTCAGTCTTCCCTTTGCATTTTTATAGCACTTGCCTCCCATTTTACCAATTCAGCTTCCCCAGGAACTTGGCAGTACACTTGTCCATCTTCCCTCTGAAGCTTGTTGGGAAGGACTTATTTTTCTTTACATTTCTCATGATTACAATCACATAGTAAGGGCTTCATTGATTTTGAATCGGTGAATACCTTATGGAACTATGCAAGCAGCCAAACAATTCTGTCGATGTTCAAGAGGCAAACTCTATCTCTGAAAGCTTTTCTATCAGGAGACCAGGCAGTGAAGGCTCTGTAACACTCAGATTGCTAAGGAAATACAAGCCCGACATTCCTGGAAAGGTTCCACTGTGACAGCAAGCTCCAGCACTGCAAGCCACGGTCAGCTGTCCTTCCTGCAGCCAGGGGATCCCATTAAGAAGAGAGGTAGTTTAAGAGCAGAAAACACATGCAGAAGCCTGGGGACTGCAACTGTGGGGTGACTCAGAATACACTCATCCATGAGATCTGGATGGAGGCCCCTGACAGATTTCCTTGCATATAAAGACTTAGGTGACTTTTCAAAAACTCTTAAATGTCTAGCTCTCCAGGATAGGATTTATAATAATAGGTAAAATTGGAAGTACTTTTTAAAACTCTACTATATGCATATAAAACATCAAAAATAGCAGTGAAACCAATTTCCCTAAAAGTCAGGTAAAAGGCAGATTATGCAAAAGGACCAGAGGGAACTGGGAGTAGGAACAGAGAGTCCTGGAAAAAAGTGACTCAGCAGAACCTAAGAAACATCTGCAGGGTGTAGTTAGTCATGGAAAAACTGGCCCTTATGATTATGCATTTTTTGTGAAAATAATTAGGTGCTACCCAACAACTTACATTTAGACCGGAATTAAATACTTAGTTGAGAGTCTATACAATACAATCTGTTATCCTGGTCATTCAAAATACTTCTGCTCATCATCTGAACAGCTTATAGGAAGCTTTACTGCATAAGTTAACATATAGTCACCAGGATTCTTTTTTTTTTATTTTTTTGTCAGTTGTGGGGCTTGAACTCTGGGCCTGGGCTGTCCCTGAGCTCTTCAGCTCAAGGTGAGCACTCTACCACTCGAGCCACAGTGCCACTTCTTGTTCTCTGGTGGTTAATTGGAGATAAAGAGTCTCAAGGACTTTCCTGTCCAGGTTGGCTTTTAACCATGATCCTCAGATTTCAGCCTCCTGAGTAGCCACTGGCACCAGCTAACCAGGGTTCTAATTTAAAAGGTGTAATTTTTAGAGAAAAATATTCTTGTTCAAGGCTTAGAGAAGGATTAGTATTTTTCATCACAAAATTTATCAAATCTGTCAGCTTTAATTATGATCATCAGTTAGCAGTTATCTGCATATAGTAGTGACAAAATAGATCACTTAAAACTATATATAACAGCACTTTCTGCAAATACCTTTTAATTCTTCACATCTCTGACTATTTCTAATTTATGCACAAAATTTGCTGCACAGAAATGTATTCATTCAACAAATATGAAGAGGTGTTCAATACTTTCTACTCTAGATACACAGAATAAAATGAAAAGTTCCTTCCCTATTAAATATATAATTCCTACTTATGTCAATGTTTTAGTGGTTTGAATAATTTGCTGTCCACATTTGGGTTGGATATAAACACATCTTAACAATGCTGTTTAATAATGTTGTTCCATTCCCTTCCTCCCGCAAAAAAAGATTTAGGTGTACAGTCTGCCAAATGGTATCTTTTTTTTTTTTTTTTTTGGTCCGGTCGTGGGGCCTGAACTCTGGGCCTGGGCACTGTCCCTCAGCTCTTCAGCTCAAGGCTAGTGCTCTACCACTTGAGCCACAGAGCCACTTCCAGCTTTTTTCTTTTTTCTTATGTGGTGCTGAGGAATCAAACCCAGGGCCTCAGGCATGCAAGGCAAGCGCTCTACCACTGAGCCACCTTCCCAGCCCCCCAAATGGTATCTTTAACTCAGAAATTACCTGCAAAAAAAGTATGAAGCCCAACACGAAAGACAACTCTCTCTCTCTATATGTATATCATAAATCTAGATCTAGATATCCTAGATATGTAGGGAGAATACATAAATACACACAGAGGGGAAGAGAGAGAGAGAGAGAGAGAGAGAAAGTCTAGTGGAAAAATAACCAGGCATGAAATGAAATTCCTCAGGTGAAGAAAACATTTAGTAATGTAACCAGTGTAAAAGCTAGCATTTAGGCATCATTGTTGCTTATAAACTTACATGTTGATATTTTGTAAAATAGTACAGCTCACAGCTGCCTCAAATTTTGATCCTGTAACCTATCCAATCACCCACTACCTTTGATAAATGCATTCTAGCCTATTACACTGGTTTGTCTTAAGTCAGGAAGTAAGTCTCTAGTATGTGGAAACATCTAGGAAACATGGTTATAACGTGTGTCTACCTGTAATTGTCATCCTAAGCCACTACCCTTGAAGTTAGTATACTGTAGCAACTCAAAGTTATAAGTGAACTACAAAGCAAGAAATAATTTCTAGTCCTGTCGAAGGGGAAATAATAAGGATGCTTTAAGTTTGAATGTTTATGTCCTCTATCTCTCCACAAATTTCTATGTTGAAATCCTAACCTCCAGTGTTGTGGTTAAGAGGCAGACCATTGATAAAAATTAGGTCAAGGGTGAAGCCATTATGAATAGGATTAGTGTCTTTATACAAGACTTCTGAAACTGGGCACTGATGGCTCATACCTGTAATCCTAGCTACTCAGGAAGCTGAGATAAGAGGATCACGATTCAAAAAGCTGGGCAAGAGTGTCTGTGAGACTCTTATCTCCAATGAACAAGCCAAAAGCTGGGATCCTGACCAGAAAGACAGGTCCTGGTGTCTGGACTATATTTAAAAGAAATATAGAAACATAACTACCTGTTCATGGAATGCCAGACCATCCCAGTTGTGGTCACCAGGAGTGTGGCAAAGGAGTAGATAAGAACACGAGAGAAAAAGAATAAAAAAGGAGTATCAGGATTTAGTGACCGATGTAGGTGGGACAGGAAGGATTAGGGGCAGATGGTGGCTGCAGATCCACACAATGGGACAAGAAGATGGGCAGCTCAGAAATGATTAATTTAGACATGCTGAAGTTAAAAAGCTCTGGGACCTCCAAGAAAAGTGCCCAGCACAGACAGTTCAGAATGAGGTAACATAGCTTAGTGGGAAAAAAATAACAGCAACTTGAAGCTAGAAGCTGGGGAGTCATTTGCCCAGAAGTTTGGTCAAATATGTAAAAGTAAACTTGACGGAAAGTGCATTCAGTGACAGCAATCCAATCAGCAAGCAACAGAAAGCTGCTCAGCAGGACTTAAATTACAGAGGTGTCCAGAGGCTAGTGTGTTTGGGAAGCTCAGGGAACCCCTGAAAAGACCCTGAAAATCAGGACCTCAGAGTCTGGCCTCTCTCAATCTTTCTCCCATCTTTCCTTTCAGCTAGTCCCTCCCTCCCTCCCCTTTCCTTTCCTTCCTTCCTTTCTTTCTTTCTTCCTTTCTTCCTTCCTTCCTTCCTTCCTTCCTTCCTTCCCTCCTTCCCTCCTTCCTTCCTTTCTTCTTCTCCCCCTTGCTGGCTCTAGGGCTTTGACTCAGGCCTGGACACTGTCCCTTAGCCTTTTTGATCAAGGCTAGTTCTCTACCACTTGAGTCACAGCCACAGTTCCACTTCTGGCTTTTTTTTTGTGATTAACTAGAGATAAGAGTCTCATGGAATTTCCTTCCCTGCACTGGCTTTGAACCATGATCTTCAGATCTCAGCCTCCTGAGTAGCTAGGATTACAGACCTGAGCTACCAGCACATGGCTGCTCTCCACTCTTCTGCAGGTAGCTTCTATTCAGCAGGATCTGGATGCCACTAGCAGCCCCAACAACAATGACAACAACAAACCACTTGCATGTAATAATGGGCAGAAAAGGATCCAATTGCTGAACAATAACTTCTCCACAGATACTGCCAAGTTCCTCACTTCTTTGGGTTAAAGAAATTCAGCTGCATCTGATCAGAGGGGATATATTAGGTTAAGTGATCATTCAGGTGAAGCAGGAAACATTTTTTGATCCTCTACCAAGATGACTCATGATGTCATCTCTTCTGCTGTAGACAGTATCACATTGGTAGGAATCTACATTATTTCTGCACTAAATTCCAGAACCTTGAATGCTATCAGCTCTCTGCCAAGTGACAATAACCAAAACATAGCCCTCACGTGGTTATGACAGTCTGTGCCATGATTATGGAAATGGTTTTTCTGAGAACCTAGGAATTTCACACAATGACTGCTTCTATTTTTTTCAGAGTTGGCACCATGACACCAGTGGAAAAGCAAATGATTCACTTGAAAATGTTGAGTGTCACTCAGTACCACTCTATTCCTATTATTTTTCTGCCAGTGAAAATGGCCAGAAAATACAACTCTAGTACCCTTTAGGTATTAACTTCTTTAGTTCTTACCTCATCCCCTGAGGGATTAAGTTACCCAGTGTTACGTACCTGGAGATGGCTGAGCTGTGGTTGAATCCAGGCACACCTCCTTAACCACCATGTTATGCTGCTTCTCCTGTAGAACAGGCACATTGCCCACAACAGCTTAGTGGTGCAATTGATTCAGGTCCCTTTTCCTCTCCCACCCTGTTCCCTGCCTTGTGAAGCTGATTCTGTCTGAAGCTTTGAAGGATGGGAAGTTTCCAAGAAAAAAGCCAAGCCAAAACCTGCCCTTGGTGGTAAATAAAGGGCTCTTTCTTTTGCTTTGTTTCCATCTCATTTTGTCCTTAATGTTATTCCAAATCCAGATTACTCCCCAGGACAGAAACAAAAAACAAATAACAAAAAGCAAAGCTTACCTGAAAATGCTCATTTGCCCTAACAACATGAACTAAACACTCCTCACCATCCTGTTATTCAAAAAATAGATGGCTCATGACAGCAGCTAACGAACCACCAGAATCTGGGGTAGGTGGGCCCTTTCTGACCTACTTCTTGCTTATGGCCTAACTGAGCTAACAGTGAGTGTTTTTGACCTGTAATTCCCCACTTAGGGATTCACGTCCTCTTTCTCACTATGATACAGTTGTCCCGGCCTGAGATGGGACTTGTGGAGTCACTTCCATTTCCACTGGTCTGTTTGATGGATGGGCTCCCTTCACCTGGGAACCCTGTGGGAAGCCTCTGGCAGCTGATGGTTTCTACCACTGACTTCTCAGTGGCCACTTGCTTCCCTACTCCTATCCTCAGCTGCCTGGTATTCACTTCAGAGCCTATCTGTTAAGTGACATTAGTGCCTGGTTGTTTATCCTAGCTTTGCTGAACAATCGTTAGCTTGTGCCTGCCTCTGTGGCCATCCTCATATCACCTTTAGACCAGCGGAGAAAATACCCTCAGAAACATAGAACAAAACCCACCCGCGCCCTTCCTTTCCTTCCCATCAGCAGTGGTTTCATCATGGGGCAATCAGCATCCTGGAAGCTTTAGGAACAGCCATGAGAGACTAAGTCCACAGGACAATGGAAGTTTTGTGGAACAGTGTGCATGTGTTAGCACCCTTGGGGAAAGAAGGAGAGGATCTTTCTTTTACTCTGAGGGTGTGTGCAGACTTGGCTGAATAAACAAGAACCACAAGAACCCTCCAGCAACCTCCAAGTACCCAAGAAGGGATAGAAGGGAGGTTCTATCTCACTGGGCTTTGAAGTTGTGTGACAGCTGAAGACAGGATGTGAATTGGACCAGCTAAGAACCAAATATGCAGAGTCCCAGATACTTTTAAGCCTAGTGAAATCAGGCTGCTTTATCTCAGGCTCCTGCAGTGCTGAGTGTGATGACAATGGGCATGGGAAAGAACCATAGCTATGAATTACAGGGAATTCCATTCAGCGTAGCTGCTCCCTCCTCTGTCATCTCAACTCTGTCCCTACACCCTTCCTGAGGGTACCCACATCACCTAATCCCCACTTGCTCAGACCTCTGCATTGTGGGTAGGCTGTCTTCTGCATGGGGCCATGAAGAGCTATTCCGGAATCTCTATTGCTAAGGGAAGTATGCATGGGAGCTCTTGGCTCCTTTCGGGGCTTGTGACCTGTTGGGCAGGGTGCTAAATCTCTAGTCAGTACTTCAAAGAAATGATTAAAGACAAATTAAGCCTTTAGTTCAAATGGTTCAGTTAATCCAGGAGCAAAGCATGCTGAGCTAGGAGGCCACATATAGCCTACGTCTTAAAGACAAATGAGGACATGGAAAAGTGGCATATACTCCTTCCACTAAGGGGAAAAGATGTGTGTGTGTATGCATGTGTGCACATGTGATTTCTAGAGGTTTTAGTCATTTGATTTCTCAGGATTGTACTCTCCCTGTCTGTGAAAGGAGATATGAGACCAGCAGCCCAGATCTTACACTCTGTGTTTTTTTTTTAGTTAAAAGAATTGGACATATTGGGGCAGAGCTTATTTTTGTAACTGATCAGTGACAGAAGTATTGAATAATTATGACATCCAACTTTATTTTGAAGTTTTTAAATGGACATTTATCATCTAATGATAATAATTCATAGTTTGAATGTACTTTATTATTTATTTTTAATTTTTGGTTAGTATATATCAGTTATATGGGGAGAATTTTATTATGGTATGTCCACACATTTGCAATGTATTCCAATCAAGCTCACCCCCTCCATTGCTCTATCTTCCCCTTCCCTCCTTAATAAAATAATTTCAAATTTCATACATGCAAAAATAATATGCTTTGACCACGTTCATCCTCTTTTTCCTTCGTTAGCCCTGCCTGTACCTTCTGAATCCCCCTACAACACAGACTATTTCTCTTTCTCTATCCTCACTCCCACTGGTCCACATTTTCCATTGAGGTTCTTTATGCTATTTTTATATATAGTTGTAATATAGTTCAAAATTATTCACCCTCTAGCTTATTATCTCTTCCTTTCCCCTTTTCCTCCTAAGTAGTCCCTTAGAGTCTTACTCTGTCTATTTATTATATATAACTATCTACGTATGTGTATGTTTGTGTCTATGAATATACATGTCTTTTAGGTCTAGCTTCCATTCAGAAGTGAAAATATATGATGTTTTACTTTTTGAGCTTAGCTTGTCTCAATCTGATATTTTTTCTAGTACACATATACCTCATATTTACTCATTCATCTGTTATTGGGCTTCTTGTCTGAACAATGCTTTTTAAACTGACTTGCTTTAAACCACATGGTTCCAGATATAAACCGGTTGTGAGAGTGTGCCACTTAACTTAGCCTTCTCATTTCTTTTTTTTTTTTGGTTGGTCATGGGGCTTGAACTCTGGGCCTGAGCGCTGTCCCTCAGCTCTTCAGCTCAAGGCGAGCACTCTACCACTTGAGCTACAGCGCCACTTTTGGTTTTCTGGTGGTTTATTGGAGATAGGAGTCTCACGGTCTCTCCTGCCCAGGCTGGCTTTGAACCGCAATCCTCAGATCTCAGCCTCCTGAGTAGCTAGGATTACAGGCGTGAGCCACCGGCGCCCGGCTGCCTTCTCATTTCTTTTCATTACTATGAACTCAGACACAGGGGCTCTTTGCTTGAGATCTGTTTGTTTTACTTCAGCACTGACATGAGCAATAATTGTGATTATTGCAGTTAACACCATTCATGATTGCTGAGTCTTGACCAGGCAGTCAGCATGCACTGAAGGACGCACAGCTCTCAGGGAAGAGTGACTTAAGCAGGTGCCTGGTACAGACAGGTGGGATGGGTGAGGCCCCAACGGAAGGCCAGGTGGAAAGTGGCTGTATGGTAGGTTCTTTTTCTATTTTCAGCCATGAAGTGCTGTCCAGAGCTGGGATTTGAGGGGACAGAACTTAGGAAGAACAGGTCAGACAGTGAAGCATGAAACAATTTCTGGGTGTCTCCGATTACCTACTATATTGTCTCATATAAACTCACCAGATTTCTCTCCTCAAATACCAGCTCCTTAAATCTCCATTTCCCCAAGCCTTGCTGGATGTGTAATGGTGGGTTTTCCCCAGCAATCGCCCCTCTCTATCCCCTCCCCCCAATACACTTGCCTTCAGAAGCACCTTTCTGAATGAGCAGTTTCCCTTCATGTGAATATTACATAAGGAACTGTGTTGTCTGCATTGATAAAGTCTGACTAGGCTGATCACGGCCACTAGTAATATCATAAATATCTCATTCACTCCTCACAAAACCTGTGGGCAGCAAATGCTGCTGTTTTCCTACTGAGAGACCTGAGGGTGAGCAAAAGGAAGGTAGCTGGTTGAGCCAGGGCTCAGAGAGGAGGTTTGTTTGGCTACAGAGTTTATGTGTTCTTTACCATGACCCAGCCTACCAGCACCTCTTCCCTGAGCACTCTCCTGCAGAGCACCTTGGCCTCTAAGGAACCTAAGGAGGCCAAGGCAGAAATGCATGCTACAAGAAAACACCCTGTGTACCAAGTCCATGAGAAAGGAGGCCTGAGAAATCAGCTCTGCTTGGAAACTATTTTATCTTTCAATCTCACCTGGGTTAATATGAATGATTTCATACTGAGATTATGACTCAGGACTTTGAATGTAGGAAAAAGTGTCTTTTTCACACGCTCTAATAAAAAAAAAGTTTGAATGGCTTCATGTCACATATAAGAGCCTGTTTTCTGATCTGCATCCACTGGCAGGGGAAATATTTGGATGCCTCTCTGCTGATTTTGTTTGCTTTTTCTTTATCATTACTCTCTCCAAGGGTGAATTCAGCTGCAGGTAAGGTAATTGATCCTGAAGACATTAATGTTGATGTGAAAGCCTCTAATGAATGCAAGGGGAGGAGGAAGAAGAGTCCTGCACCCTGATCTGGCCTTTCCCACATCTGTTCAATGGCTTTACCCAACAAAACAAAAGAAGAAAACAAACCAAAAATCTACCCCACCCCCCAAGTTTGTCTCCTCAATACTTGTGTGACAGACCTGTAATGTTCTGACTTGGCCGCTCAAGCCAATAACAATGGTGTTACTGTTTTGATTTTAGAGACGAAACTTACAGCCTCATGATGATTCTACCTGGAGACAAAATAGAGATCTTAGATTAGTTTCATGATCAAAATGCTACATAGGGAGAGGTTCTGGGAAGATGGCGGAGGAGAAGCTGGAATCTGAACAAGCTCTCCATAGAAAGCAGTTTTAGAGTTCCAGTGAACAGTCCTAAGCCAGAGAATCACACCAAGTGTGCCATCACAGGACAGAGAGTTAGACAAGAGAGGGAAAGCCAAGGCAAAAAGACACATCTGAGCGCTTGCCAGCAGCCGCCGCGATGGAAGCGGCAAGGTCGCGGCGGAGACCGCAGCCGGGGCTATACCTGAGCGCTCACACAGAGAGTCCGGGACGAAGGAGCCAGACGCAGCGGGCGAGCGGATTCTACTCAACACCAGCAAGAACCGACAAGGAGTGGACATCTTCATCCTGCAGTTTGCAGACCAGAGACGACCCAGGATCCAAGACTCGGCGTGAGTAGAAGCCCGACGTCCTCACTCCTTCTCAGGGAGCAGAGGAGGGAAGGCCACCCCTCCCCACCCCCAGCACCGGT
>NW_012267255.1:12904135-12972528 GCF_000151885.1 Dipodomys ordii
GCTGCAATGCTTGGTAAGAAATGTACGCATTATCCTGCCCATGTAATTGTAACCCCTCTGTACAGTATGTTCACAAATAAAATTAAATTAAATTAAAAAAAAGCTGGAAGTAGAGGTATGGCTCAAGTGGAGGAGCACTACTCTTGAGCGAAAAGGCTAAAGGACAGCCCCCAGGCTCTGAGTTCAAGCCTAAATCCTAGTATCACTACTCCCCCCTCCTCTGAAAAAAAAGAAAAAACTGGATTGAGACTCTGGAAAAATGAAATGCTCTGGAAAGACTAAGGAGCTTTTGTTGTTCATATTGTTCATATTGTTGTTGTTTGTTTTTTTGTGCCAGTCCTGTGGTTTAGGACGTAGGCACTGACTGTGAGTTTGTTGTTCAAGGCTAAGGGCTGTACCCCTTGAGCCACAATTACACCTCTGGGTTTTTGGTAAATGCTTGGAGACAAGAGTCGGAAGCATATGGTGATGATGGTCTGCTGGCTTAGCATTCCATACACCAATTTCATATTTAAGTAGGTCAGATCGGGTTAATCTTCCATAGATACTATGGTCCTGGAAGTGGGAAGAAGTGAGCATTCATTCATTCACACCAGTTATTAGTGTCAGCTTGTCAGTTACGGTTGGGTGGGGCTGTGGATTGGTACAAAGACAACTTGTCTATTCTTTCTTTCTTTCTCCATTTATTTATTGTGCCAATCCTGTGGCTTGAACTCAGGGCCTGAACACTGGCCGTGAGCCTTTTTGCTCATGGCTAACACTCCACCATTTGAGCCACATCTCCACTCCCAGCTTTTCTGGGAGTTTATTGGAGATAAGAGTCTCATGGGGAAGGGGAAACAAAGGAGGAAACTACAATGCTTGATAAGAAATGTACTCATTATCTTGCCCATGTAATTGTAACCCCTCTGTACATTATTTTCACAATAAAAAAAAAGAGTCTCATGGAAAAAAATGCTACATAGGAATGGAGCCAGACAGACTTATTTTTTCATTTTTCCCTATACAAATTTACTTGGATGAGGATATCAACAGAAAAAGAAAAGAATGAGTGATGTCTTTTTATTATTTGTAATATTAAAGGATTATTGATGTATTTAAAAATTGTAATAAACCAGAAATAAACTATAGTGTTAGATCATACTACTTAGGCACTTTTTGAAATTTACTGATTTCTTGGCTCTCCTGGAGTTTGAGCTGAGGGCCTTACAACTTGCTAGGCAGGTATTGTACCATTTGAGCCACACTTCCAGCTCTTTTTGTTTGTAGGTTATTTTTCAGATAGGTCTCGTGCTTTTGCCATAGGCTGATCACGGGGTGATCTCCACTTCACTGACTAGCTGGGATTACAGATGTGACTCTATGGACTTTTGGTAAGAGGAGAAGATTCAACTTTGAAGTAAATATTTTGGCTCTAGTCCCTGCTATGTTCCAAATGGGAAGAGTTGGGCCATATACTCTTCCTGGCTAAGGACTGGAGGAACTATCTCAGCCCTAAACAGTGGCCTGGGGCCTGCCTTGTGTCTGTCTGGCTATTCTGAGGAGGTCAGAAGCATACTACCAAGGCTTTTCCATAGCTGAAACTCATCCCTCCTTGAATGGAAGGCTCCAGAGCTGGCCCCGATCAGCTTTACATGGCACTGACCATGTCTGTCACCTCTTCTTGGTCCAGATGGGGATATGAGCCTTCACCCTTGCACAAACATGTAGGCAACTCTGATCTCTTGCTGCAATTCTGCATGGATTTGCCGTTTGTGCTTTGCTATGAACTGGGAAGTGTATGTTAAAGCCAGTTCAGCTCTATAGCTCCAACGGCAGGTGTCTAGTTGACAACACAACCCATGTTTGAGTTGAGCTGAACGAACTAGAATCCAGGAGAAACATGTTCTTTCTGCTACTATTTCTATCAATGGAGCAGCTATGTCCCCACTGCACATGGGATCGCCACAAATCTGTGCATGGGAAATCAGGTGTGACAGAAGAGATGGGGCTGAGGCTTCTCTTTGACCAAATCCTGGTAGCACCCTCTCTCCACGCCACTGTTCCAGACGGAGTAGACAGTATCACTCTGACTCACCTGTGGGACCAGGGTGTTCCCATGTCATGTTTTGTTCTCTCTAGTGCTGAAAAGTGTGCCTGGTACACTGTGAGGGGGGGGGGGACAGTAAGTTTCTGTGGAATGAATAGACTGATGGTTACTTGGCATAGTGATGAAAGGCCTCACAGAGCCACAGCCTGTGCCTAGTGCAACTCTGGACATACATAAGTGGAGGCCTGGCTGCTCAGCCATCCACCCTGTAGCCTTTCCAGGGCCTGGGGCCAACTCTGTCCTGGTTCAGCAGCTCCTCCTCCGGTAGCTGTCAGCTTCCTCCTTTCTCAGCTGGCTTTATTACAATGGCTTAAGATGGTAAGAAGTTAGTTCTGTGCTGCCTCCACAGCTTCTGTTTTGCAAACTTAGCATTCATCCATCCTTCTCAACGCTTTTAGGCATTTATGCTTCCTGAACTTTCGCTTATTCTTAGGGCCTTCTTCCTCACATTCCTCAAAGTCGGTGTTGAGGATAAGTGAGTCAGCTTTACATTGCTGTAATAAATACCTGGGCTAAATCCACTTACGGGGAAGAAGCGCTCTATTTTAGCTCACACCTCAGAGGTTTTAGTCCGTGCTTGGCTGTGCTGCCTTGGGCCTATACTGAGGCAGAACAACATGACAGGAACACATGGCAGAAGGGGCCTCTGGTTCACCTCATAGCATCTGGGAAGAGTCTGAGGTCCTCTTGGGGCACTGGGACCTAGCTTCCTTTTAGTAGGCCTCACTTCCTAAAGTTTCCACCACTTTCCAGTAGACAGGCTCCAACACATGGACCTATACGGGTCATTGAAGGTCCAAACTATAGCAGTTGAGGGGAACACCACTTTTGCAGAGATGAACAGAGGAAAGGCCTTGCACACTTCCTACACCTTTCTAATCAATCACCTACAGTAATAAAAAGGACCTACAGTCCTTTTCTTCCCCACCTCACTCTTCCCCTGGCCATACTTGCAACCCATTTCCTAGAATATGGTTGATTTCAACATAATGCCAATTATTTACATGTTTGCTTTGAGATTCATGACCTGTCCTTCTGTCTGGCCCAGTATGGCGGGAAGCCCATTAGCAAGGCTTCCTTGTAATCCAGCGTCAGGTGATTTCAGTCGCTGGGAATTCACTGTCTACCCCAGGGAATATGGTTGTACCAGTTTACCATCTCTTCTTGTTGTCCACTTGTCCCCAAAGTTGGTAGCCATGTCAGTTCTTTTTCCTCTTGAGATAGTCTCACTGTGTTCTTTCTGGTTTCTTAGCACTTCCGTGATCACTGTAGCCAATTCCTTGTGTCAACTATACGTTTAAGAGATCTATATGTTAAACTATATGTTTAAGAGATCTAGGGAGGCTTCTGGCTTTTGAGGAGACTTAGCAGATGCAGCACACCGACTTCATTTGAGTCCTTGCTTTCCTTCTGAATGCCCTGCTTCCTTCTGTGGGAGGATAACAAGTTGGTGTTGACAATAAGTGAGTCAGTTTTGCATTACTATAATAATGCATCCACCCTTATATGATACTGTGATAATTGGTGGTTTGTGAAAGATCAGAAGTCTTGGAATCGCTGGAAAGTCATGAAGAAGTCCTGTAATATGTCAGTAATTAGCATTCTTCCAAACCTAGCTGTACCTTGGTGTTGGCAGGAGAATTGATTCCAGAAGCCCCATACTGCTATCAAAATCTGTATATGTTTGAGTCCTTTATACAAAGTGGTATCCACTGGATATAAACTACACACATCCTCCTGTATACTTTAAATCACTTGTAGATATCTTACAATACCTAGCACATGTGATTTATATGTAAGGATTGTTATGCTGTACTGATTAGAAAATAATGACTAGGAAAATGTCTATACACTGTATGAATGCAAGTTTTTTAAATCGGAGGAAGTCTGACTCCATGGATGCAGACCCTTAGATGTGATGGACCATTTATTTGGATTTCCACCTCTTTTTAAACAGTCGTATGAAAGATAGCAGGTTGGAGAGACTGAAAACCTCTCTTGTTATCCAATCATAGAGATGGCTGGGCCATCTGTCTGTCCTATACTCACTCTATATCAGGACATGTTTTGCCTAGGCAAAATCAATCTCTACCTCCAGTTTTGATGCCAAGGTGAATGCAGAGCTAGGTTCAGGATAGAGATCACAAGGGACCTAGTAGGTGACTCAGGGCTATAAGTTTTTGCTAACTAGGCTCAGTGGGAAGGGTCTGGTTTTGGAGCCAGATACACCTTGGTTCAAATCCCACTGAGTTAAGTCTGGGAAAATTACTTCTTTAAAGTTAAAAAAAAAAACAGAAAAGAAAACCTGCTTTGCAGAGTTGCAAAGAAAGCCCATTTTCCAGACAGAGACCTGGCCCCTCATTGATATTGCTGATACACACCTGTCCAGGAGGATCCTGTTCTCATTTGTAAGAAGTGTGGCTTTGTCTGACATCTTGTAGCTATGTGCTAAGTCACAAAGAAACCCAAGAGGACAGAATTATGTTTGCTTCTTAAAATAAACCATTACTCATTAATTCTGTGCAATTATGTGCTGGTAACATTTGTGAACAATTTATTCTTACATTATTATTTTCCCTCCAAACTACTGTTATACAGTAGCTGTGCTGTTTTTCTTTGCACAATCCATTTCATCAAACTTCAATAGTTCTAAATTAGAATAGCATGTAACAGACTACATCTGAAATGCATTTGCTATTAACTAAAAGATCATATGGCATATTTATTAGATAAATGGTATTTACTTATTGAATCACAATACTCTGTCCAGTAATTAAAAGAACTAGGTGAGTATATCTCTCTCTTGTTTTTTGGCTGGAGTTCAACAAATACATATTAAAGTGTTTTATATATTATGTGCTATGGGAAAACGCTTTTTAGTTAGCCAGATGGAACAAGTGAAAGACTATAGAAAGTTTTAATAGTCCCAAGATTTTGATCCAACAGTTGTATGTATAATGATACTGTATCTTTAAATTTTCATTTAAAAAATAAAAGATGTATTATATGATCTGCAGTAAATGGGGAAAAAAAAATAAGGCAAAACAAAAACTCCCCTTTGCCAGGCACTGGTGCTCACACCTGTAATCCTAGCTACTCAGAAGGCTTAGATCTGAGAATCACAGTTCAAAGCCAGCTGGGGCAAGAAACTCCATGAGACTCTTATTTCCAATTAACCACCAGAAAACCAGAAGTAGCCCTGTGGCTCAAGTGGTAAAGCACCCTCCTTGAGCTAAAGAGCTCAGGGACAGTGCCCAGGCCCAGAGTTCAAGCCCCCTGACCACCACCAACAACAAAATAAACAAGAACAACAAATAAAAAACACAAAAAACTCCCCTTTATCACTCCTTAATTTGACTCTCCTCTCTCAAAAGACATACATTTGATGTCGAGCTTTACAGATCATTTTTCTTTTCTTTTCTTTTCTTTTTTGGTCAGTCATGGGGCTTGAACTCTAGGCTTGTGTGCTGTCCTTGCGCTTTTCCGCTCAAGGTGAGTGCTCTACCACTTGAACCACAGCACAACTTCTGGTTTTCTAGTGGTTTATTGGAGATAAGAGTCTCACAGACTTTCCTGCCTGGGCTGGCTTTGAACCGGGATCCTCAGATCTCAGCCTCCTGAGTAGCTAGGATTACAGGCATGAGCCACCAGCACCCGGCACAGATCATTTTTCTATGTACAGACATCCACATATAAGACCTATGCCGGCATTCTATCATTGCTCATTAAATAAATAGGATTGTGCTTTTTGTTCTTTTTTTTACAATACTTATGTCTTAAGAGAACTCAGAATATAGTTATTCTTTTCTGGTTTGTTTTGTTTTTCAAGAAACCTAAGAGGTCTCTGCCATATAGGCCAAATGGCTCCTTTTAATCGGAGTCCTGTCTACTCTGTGTGGCCCTAGTTCAATCCCTGTATGGAAACAACAACAAAAGCAAATGTGAAACATGTCTAGAGAACTAGCTTTTCTCCTTCGCAGTAACACAGTATAGAAGGCCGCATCTTCTACCAGGTCTATGGGAACTCAAAGCCTGCTCCCATTCTATTTCCAGATATGCTCAGAAATAACCCAGGATCTAATATCTTCTAACAAACACAAAGATTGTTTCTTTTCAAAAGTTAGCCTCCTTAATGGATTTCTTTTCTGTTTATTCATCTGGCCTATGTATCACACCTCTGTTTGATTGCTTAGTCCTTGTAAGTTGGATACTTTGCATGGCTTCGAGCTCAGACTTGTTAATATTGAATGGTACTGCTAGAAATCCAGGTCCTGAACTCATGACCTTGAGGGGTGAGAAAGAGAAAGATGTTTTCCTATTATGAGTTATAGAGTAAATTCTAGCTAGATCAAACTCTCGGTTGAAGGACATGGTACCAAGGTCATGCTTTGATCTGTGCTCCCTTACAGGAACTGCTATTTAGAAAATGGGTAAATTACCCAGCTTCAGTAAGGAGCAGTCACAGGTCTAAAGTAGGAGATGGCTTGAGATTGATCTAGAACTGTAATTCTCACCAAATGGGGAAAGGTTGGCCATAGAAGGTGATGGAAGGCGGAGGGCGGGGGGGTCATGGAGACAGGACCTGGTTGGTGGCTGAAGGGAGTCTTTCTCCCTGTTCTTAACAACAGGTAGAAGAGAAGACTGAGTTCTAGGTATGGGGAATTTTACTGATTTGTTAGAATGAGAACTGGGAAACAATCCAGAGACAAAGTACATCCATCTCTGGGGTATGGGGAGGGGAGGGAGGAGAAGAGGGGTTGGTCTAAGTGAATGGTCTTTATTTAGAATAGATGTAACTAGTATATTCTTTTCTGCTTTTCTTCCTGGTTTGTAAGCTTTTTAAGTTAGCTCTTATAAAGCATGCGTGACTCATGCCTGTAATCTTAGCTCTGCTCAGGAGGCTGAGATCTGAGGTTCATGGTCTGAAGCCAGCCTGGAAGGAAAGTTCATGAGACTCTTATCTCCAGTTAATCTCCAAAAAGGCCAGAAGTGGAGCTGTGGTTCAAGCGGTAGAGCTCCAGCCTTGAGTACAAAAGCTCAAGGACGGCACCCAGGCCCCAAGTTCAAGCTACAGGACTGGCGCCAAAGGAAAAGAAAAGCATAGATGATCACCTGTTTAACTCTCATGTGCCTACGCTCCAAGTGACAGAACTCAAATATGCTTTTTAGTTCTGCACTCTATTTGCCATATATTCTAAAGTGTCCTTTCCCAAACCTTTGTACTTTTAAAGTTTTGAATAAAACTTAGCTTCTTCCAAAATGCTACAGTTCTTTTTTTTAAATTTAAATTGTGTTGGTTGATGGTCACCTTCCCTGATTACCTCCTCACAGTTATTTCCCGGGGACCAATGTCTTTCAGTGTTTACTCACTGATCTTTGTCCCCGGTACTTAGAAGGAGGCATGAGATATACAGATGTTCAGTCAATATTTGTTGAATATGTGAATGAGTACTATAAAATTGTCATTTTATACATCAAAAGGCTCACAATTAAGACATATCTTATTTGAATGTCAGGAGCTGTTCTTGGGGAATAATTCAAATTGGTTTCTTCCCTTTCTCTACACCTATAGCCAATGCAGCCATCCAAATTATGGGACTGTGGTCAGCTGACGGGGCTTGCAGACTCCTAATTGGACACCTTAGTTAGACTAGAACATGACTCGTGCCCACTGCTGAAGATGCCGCTGAGAAAAGGTCGTGGAATCCAAGAATCCAGAGGAGTCTGGATGGCAAGGATACAATGACTAAACTTAGCAAATCTGCCTTTTGAGTAAAGGTTGTAGATTGAGAAAACAGAATTAATTTCTGTGCTTCACTATGTTGCTTAAGTGATATCCCCAACCATAAATCCAATTCATGTGCCAGGATGAAAACAAAAATCTTACATGCAGGCCAAGCTCACTAGTATGATCTCTCCCCTTGCACAAATGATTAGCTTACTGATGCTAAACTCAGAGGCAGGGAATATAGTTCTAGGATTCAGATGCTGGGTGGTCTAGATCTGACAGCTAAGATCTCTACATTCTCATGAGCCTAAGGACAGGTGCCAGTCAAGACACTTTGGGTGTCTTAGGGCAGATGACCAACATTTATTTCCATCAGTCCATGGGTAATAAACACATTGCTCCATGAAAGATGCAAACATCTCAGTCAAGTCTTGATCTAGCCTGGGAATCATTCTTTCCTACTATTAGGCATGCCTGATCAGGTATTCCTTGAGTGATCACCCCAAGTTAACAAACAGGAATGTCTCTTCTCTGTTCCACTGAGTACCCATTTATCTCTTTCTCAGATGGTTTGATTACAATTCTATCTCCCTCATTACCACCTGAGCATAGCAAGCAATCTCCTTTTATTGATGGATTTATTTTCCCAAGGCAGCTGATTTCATTTTTGATTCCTGGTGATTTCTTTCATTGTATACACCGGTAATATGCTTTTGGAGTGTGAACTTGAACACAGCCTTCTAGAGCTAGGCCACTGCTAAGTAATAAGAAGGGAAGTCACCACAGGAGTGAGAGATATGGACTAAGGCAAATTCACATGGCATCCCTGAGGGCTTCTCTCCACATCCCTGACATCTGTGTCATGTGTCATGTGTCATGTGGTTGGGTCCTTGGAGCCTCTCACCTCTTTGAGCAGTGTGTCTCTATTCCCCCTCCTGGATCTGGGGAGGGGGTTCCACATATCTATGGATTAACTTTACCTTTGGGAAGTGAAAATATGACTTAGTAAGAAGACAGAATGATCTCCCAAAGCCGGTCTTTCTAGAGAGTCAGGGTTCTCCTATCAACTCTTGAGAAATATGTTCCTAAGATCTCAGCCAGGAAACCTGTCAGTACATATAGGCCACAATCTGAATTTGTAAAGCAGAGGGCCCCACCAGAAGACTCCACCAAGGGCAGAGCCAGCATGGAAGTGCCATCCTTGCCATCTCAGGACAACAGCATCACTGAAATGTGTTTATGACAAAGCTAAATTATTCATAGTTACCTACACATCCAGCATATCCCCAACTTACACCGACTGTTCTTTGCATGGCTTTGTTCATTAAAACCAGAAAAGGAACAATATGTCTTGGAAATTTTTTCAGTCAGTCCTGAAATAAGAGGTATTTTTTATACAGTCCATTTACAGTATCATTTACAGTCCAACAGAAGTATAATGAGTCACATATGTAATTTAAAATTTTCTGGTAGCCACATTAAAAAAACACAAAAGGAAACAGGTGAAATTAATTTTGAGTATATGCTTTGCTTAACCCAATACATCCCAAACAATACCACTCCAATACGGAATTGGTATAAAGTTATAAATGGGATATGTTACATCAGGTTGCTTTTTCATTATTGTCCTAAGTCTTCAAAACTGTATCTCATTTATACTTGGAGAACAACTTTATAGAGAGCTGGTGGCTCACTCCTGTAATACTACCTAGTCAAGAGGCTGAGATCTGAGAATCGTGATTCAAAGCCAGCTCAGAAAGAAATGGCCATGAGACTCTTATCTGTAGTTAACCATCAGAAAGCCAGAAGTGGATTTGTGGCTCAAGTGGTAGACTGCTAGCCTTGACAAAAAAAGCCATGTGAGGGTGAACATCCCTGAATCCAAGCCCAAGAACTGGCACACACACAAACAGAGCAATGCAATTTGGGCTAGTTGCCTTGAAGCTTCTCGGCAGCATGTGCCTAGGGTCTCCTGTGCAGAACAATGCATTCTTAGGACATTTCCATCCCACAAACTTTCTGGTTAGTTGCAATTCTCCAGTTTTGACCTCTGACTCAAGAAATTCATTCGTCCTCTCCTGTGACTATCTGGTTGTCCTCTTTATTAGTATTTACAAAGCTCCTTCTCTCAGGGAGGGTCTAACATTTCCCTGTCCAGGTTGAGCCTGTGTGGTCTCAAGAAGCTGCTAATGACAACTATGTTCTCAATGAGGCCTTCTGAGTTCAGTCATGGTCATCAGTGGCTGCAAGCATTCATGTTTCTGCCTTCTGTTCTGCTTCTGAGAAGATCAGGGACAGCTGCTTCAGCATGTAACACTTGCCATGACTTCTTAAGTACCCTTCTGACACAGCTCAGTGAGGCTGCAAACTCTCAGCATTGATTACATTCCCTCTGTCTCCTGTATGATCTACAGTACAATACTCTGAAGGTACTGGTGAAGGGTGAGACCAAGCCTGTGGTCATGAAACTGACCTGTCAGGCTCAACCTGAATGTCCCTTAGGTGATTGAGAGACATTATGTTCTAGCCAGACCAACTGCCTGATTTAAAAGGCTTAGAATGTGTGGCTTTCGGGGTGTGGTGGCACACACGCCTGGAATCTTAGCTACTAGGGAGGTGAAAATGGGACAATCATAGTTTGAGACCAATCCTAGGCAAAAGTTAATGACACCCTAGCATGAAAAAACAGATGGCCTGTGGTGGTTCACATCGATAGTCCTAGCTAAGGAGAAGGCAAAGACAGAAGAATCACAATCTGAGGTTGGCCTGAGGCAAAAAGCATTTGACCTTATTTGAAAAATTAAAAAGTGAAAAGGTTTGGAAGCTTGCAGCACAAGTGGCAAGTGCCAGGCTCTGAGTTCAAATACCAGTGTTACCCCAAAACAAGGTCTGTGTACTCATACTTGGGGGTCTATTCAGAAGAGCTAGCTTGAATGGATGACAAGAACATGCTGAATGGATGGTAAGTATTCTTATTTTACAGTCACATAATATGCAACAAATGCAGTGAATTCAGATTACAGCCACACAAAAGATATAAAAATAATCTTATTCTAAACATAGAACAACATAATGGCCATAGAACATTGTGAGCTACTTCCTCAAAGTAAGCAAATTAAATTAGCCTATATCATTATTGTTTTTTTTGTTTGTTTCTCACCCGTGTGCCTTGCAAACTACACAAGACTAAATACTCAATCATATATATTTTTTATTTGCCTTATATAGCCACACATATAGAAATGCCTAACATTAGTATGAATAGAATGAATTAGTGAGTCTTTCAACAAAAGCTACTAACCGAACAGACAGCCTGATTACAAATCGCTGTTACTCATATGAACTTCAAAAGTAGTCGACTCATTTATTCAGTAGTTAATGCATGTTACTTCTTGAAAGGACAGTTATTCTAACTTGGAAATCAAACGTTTGTATTCTCAGATTTTATATTCACATAATATGCAGTCATTAAACTTTGTAAATGTTTCCTGGTTTTGCCCAGAGCAGATGGGAGTGGTCAAGGTGCTGGCTTTCCAAGAGCCAGGAGTGTGAGTTCAGTGGTTGGATCAGGTTGGATTCAGGCCTGGTTAATGGATGTCTCTACCTTCTGGATCAGCTTAGTAAAACTTCATTCAGTTCAGTTCCACAGGTGCTTGGCAGTGCCTTTTGGTGCTTCAGGGGGCCTAGTATGAATTACATAGGGTTTCTGTGCTCAGCAGACTAAGTCTACTACACAGAGAAAACCTCGACAATTCTGATACACACTGAGATCTCCAAGTATGGACTCTGACGTATGACTCAGAGGACTGTAGCTTGTCAGTGGCTTGTCTCCATGGTGCTCTGGGGAAGACTTCACAATGGAGGCTATGTGCACATCTGCCCTTGAAAAGCCCTGGGCCCATCACATCTGCTGTCTTCTCTCCTGCTGTGAACTCTGCTCCACAGGTGGCCTCCTACATCACTATTTCTCCATCTCTTTTCTTGGATTTACCATTATCTGGACTTCTTTTTTGTTGTTGTTCAAAAATGTTTGCACTCATTACCTGACTTATGTAACTCTTCTGTATATCATCTTTACAATAACAATTTTAAAAACGGACAAGATAAAAATGTTTGTGCTGGAGATTGAACCCAGGGTTTCTCAAATGCTAGATAAGCACTCTACCACTAAGCTCCACCTCCAGCCACCGAAACCAGGTTGCTATGTGTTTGTGTACTTGCTTTTGTCCCTCTGCCATGTTGCCCAAGGATATAAGCACTGTGAGAGCAGAGACTGGTGTGTGTGTGTGTGTGTGTGTGTGTGTGTGTGTGTGTGTGTGTGTGCATTGTGCTTCTATGCATAGTGCCTCAAAATGCATCAAGGATGTCATAAGAACGCAGAAAATTCTTGTGGAATAATCCTTCTGCTCCTCCATCTCAGCAGCTGTGAGGAGCCACTGCAATTTTTCCTTGCAAAAAGGCACTCGATTAACTTGCTCTGGAAAAATCATTCTAATTGTGGGTTTAGGATGGATCCCAGGGGACATAAACTTGGAGAGAGAAGAATTAGATGGTTCTTGTACTCATTTAGCTATGAGTGATCCAGGCAAGATATGAACTGAGGCAGGAAGCATGAAGGGTGATTCCATGACCTATGTCCAGTGGAGAATGTTCAATTCACACTGGCCTTCACATTAATCCTCAAAGACCTTCCCTATTTCCACCTCCAGAATTTAGAGATATATATCTTTTTTTTCCTGGAAACTTCTTTCCTGGACCTCAGCATTTTATTTAGATCTCCACTTACACATCACTTTCTTAAAAAAAAAAACATTGCAATTTATTTGCACTGAATTTTCATAAATTACTGCCTTTAACTCTTCTTAAAAAGTAAACATACAGTTTCCACTAGTCACATATCCACGTGCAAGAGGCCTCGGACCAAGCAGATATTTTATTCATCAATAAAGTTATTAACAGCTTGAGTGGCTTATGCCAAGAGTTGTAGCATAAACCCCCAAACCTCAACCAATGGTAACTCATCAAAAAGGCAGGCGAGATCCCACCTGAAAAAGAACCTGGCCAGGGAGTATCGCTTAACTCCTAACTACCCAGAACTGGTTATCTATATCAACAGGACATAGCACCATTTCTTTGACAAGACAATATATAACTATAGCATTAATCTTTCCTTATAGCACAAAAAGATAAGAAGCCACTCAGACTGTGTCCTCTCCCTCTTACTCTCCCAAAAGGACAGAAGAACAATCATCAATGGCAAATGGCAGTTTCAGGAAAGCAACACCAAGAGCTGACTTCACACTCTGGAGAGAATTCTGCCTCTCCTCTTCCTGGCTTCTGGTACTCTACACCATCAGTGAGATTTCTTAGTACAGTACTACAGAAATAATCTCTGAACATATACTCTTCCACATCACCTTGTTTGCTAGTTCTATCTTGACTACCGTATTTAAAGTATCCCCTCTTATACCTTGGTTTTATCTTTCTTCCTGGCACATGGACTCCTTACATATACACAGTACATGTACATTCTCTGCAGTCAGGAGAACAAGAACTCAATCTGCCTTGCTTACCGCTCTATGTCCAATGGAGAACACATGATAGTAACTCAAAGAACAGGTTTGCTGACTGAATAAATGAGTGACTAGGTTAGACTGGCTATGAAGATGGTTAATAAGAGAGAATGTTAAAGGAAACTATGAGTCATTTGGAAATTAAAATAACAGAAACAGGGCTTTTGGTAGAAATTACAGATCCAAAGGGAAGCTCTTCACTGAGACAGAAGTAAGTAAGCCTTTGTTTTGCAGCACAAAACACTGATGGACACATTCTAGGGCCATCATTAGTAAAAACTGAATTTAGAGCACCTGATTTGCTTTTCTAATTACTGTATATTGACTAGTTTAAAACTGCATCCTCCATGACTTCCTTCTCTTCAGAGATTTTTAAAATATATATATATATATACTGTATTTATCACTATTTGTATATACCAATGAACCTTTGCTGGTTTTACTAAACTATTTGGTACCATAGATTCTTTTACATTATTTTCTTAACACAAATATAGGTTGAATTTATAATAAGCTAATCTCAATAGCACTAAAAAACAAATAAAAAACCACCTTGACTCTTAGCCAGGCACTGATTGCTCATGACTGTAAGCCTAGGTATTTGGGAGTCAGATATTGAGAGTATTGTAGTTCATGGCCAGCCTAAGCTGAAAAGTTTTCAGTAGCTGGGTATACTGGTACTTTTCTTTCATCCTAAGTTATGTTAGAGACTGAGGCTGGGGGGATAGAAGTTTCTGGCCAACCTTGGTTGAAAAGCCTGGGATAGTCCATTTCAATGGACGGACGCTGTCATCCCAGCAATGAGAGCCTAAAACACATGGAGCACAACCTAGCATAGAGCTGGGCAGGAAGTGAGACCCTGTTTCAAAAAATAACAAGTAAAAAGCAAAATTAAAGGAGCAGCAGTAAAATGTCTAGCTAGCAAGTGAGAAGCCTGGAGTTCAAACCCCAGTACCACCAAAACCTCCGAGAAGACAAACAAGCAGCAACAACAAAATCAACTTCACTTCTACAGGGTCCCATTTTTCCTGCTCTCTCCTTTGTGCTATTATTATCATACAAATTTCAGTTCTCATTCATCTTTATATATTGTACACTGGGTCCCACAGATTTATAATTATTGTTTTCATGCAGTTGTCTTTGAAATGAGATAGATAAAAAGTTACCAAAAACAAACAACCCCCCCCCAAAAAAAACCCAAGACCACTTACACCACCTTTCATCCTAACTATGTACTTATTGTTACCAATGCTTCTTACTTCATTTGGATTCAAATTGTCTAGCACTCATCTACAACAACCCAAAAGATAGATAACCTTTAGTATGTACTGTTGGGCAGGCTTACTGACGTAGTAGAGCTTCAATCAATCAAGCAAGCCACACACTGTAAGGCAGAAAGAGAGAGAAAGAGAAAAGAGAGAGAAAGAAAGAGAGGGAGAGAGAGACAGAGAGATCATTCTATTTTTAAGCTGCACTTTTAGGAAGATAGGAAAAAAGAATATTTACTTGTGGTATTTTTAGTGGGGTAAATAGCTCTACAGAGAACTTGGAGCACTTGAAAATTATCTTTTTGGATGATCTAGTGGTGAGAGTGGAGTACTGAAGTCTCCCACTATTAATTCCCACTATCAGTTCTCTGGAAGTGAACCTTTAATGGAACCAAGTGTTTTTGTTCTTATATTATCCTAGTGTAATGTTATTTAGGAATATCTCACAAATGACAGGAAAGAATTTAACCAAGGGGAAAAATAAAGTTCACTGTAAATTATTAACCTGGAGGAAATTAATCAGGGCTTAATTGAAAAGGCAGATTCATGGGGCACAATTACCATTTGTTCACTGTAATGGATGTTGTCATCATATTTCCATTTTTTTGATGCAAGAATCAATTTTGGTAACCTCTGTATTCCTGGCACCAAGAAGCACAGATTAAATAGTGCATACCATAGTCCTTAATATCCTAACAGAATTTTCTGCATGTCACATACTTAAAAAGAGCCAAAATGAAAACCAAAAGTTATCCTGACATTATTCCCTAAATTGTTGGAGAGTATATTTCATTATTTTAAACAAATTTAACAAAAATTCAACAAAAGATATCCATACCTTTGAAAACAGCAACTCAGGTCCTTGTGGAGTCTCTGTTAACTTGGTTAACTTGGTCTGGCTGTCAGCCTGTATGAACAGCTTGCATGTTCAAGGAGGGTGGTAAATCACAGTGGTTAAGGCTTGGGCTTCAGGCCAGAGCTGGATTCAAGTTCTGGTTCTGCTACTTACAACTTTATCACTTAGCAAGGTGCTGAGTTCTCACAGACCACTTTCTAAACCTGGAAAATGAGGATGAATTTATCAGTTATCTCCTGCTGTCATTATGTCATTTTTCAAATGCAAAAAAATCCACAAAGACTGTCACAAAGTTAAAAGCCCAGAAAATACTAGCATTAAAGAATAGATAGTTCTGAGCAGGAAGGAGAGTTTCTTTTTCCCAGGAACTACCGAGCATAGCTGTGATTATTTTTATTGCGCTTTAAGCCTCAACATTAACTTTATCAGGAGATGTAGCTATTTCTGAGAAACAGTATAAGTACTCGTGCAGCCTGAGGTACCCATATTTATTTTCTAGAAGGCCTATAAAGCTTGAAAAAAATCAAATGAAAAGAACACACAAACAGTCAGAGATGGAAGAGAAACAAACTTTATCATTAAAAATCCTTAATTCTTTAACAAAAAATTCACTAACATCTATTTGTGCTAATAACTCTTTCAAAATCTGTACAATATATGTGTGTATATATTTTATTTCTAGTCATGGCTTTGAAGATATTGTACATATATATATATATAAAATAAATAAGTCAATACTAAATAAATATCTTAGAAGTCTTTCCAAAACAGCAAATCCAAACACTACTCCTTCTATTTTCCCAGCCTCTCTCCTTCAAATGAATACTTTTGTTTTCTTTAGATCTTCAAGACAGTTTGACTTCCTTTCTTAGTTAAAAGTTTCCCCTCTGAAATACTTAAATTTATTTTAAGTAAACTAGCTTTAAGAAGGGAAATATAATCCATATGCTACAGAAAGGTTTGGGTAATTCTATCAAGATAATTTGAACATGAATAAACTTCATTGGGTGAAATATACAGCTTCAGCCTGACTTTTTCTTCAGAGTTTTGGGAGTGTGAAGTAGCTGGGTATTTGTGTTTGTTTAGAAGCCAAAGACTGAATTCACAATGACCCCAGGCTGAATGAGGTGTCCCAGTTACTCTGAGATATTTAAGGAGCATTTCTGAGTGTGACTAGAGACTTTCCCTAGAGTTCACATACACAGGTGATCTTCTGTGTCAACTCTGTGCAGATATTTATGTAGACATAGGTTCTTCCTCATTCTCCTGAACTCTAGATGTCTAACAGTTTCCTCTCAAAAGCTAACTCACAATTTTTCCTGAGGCTAGGGGGAGGGGTGGAGGAAAGCAGAATGTAAAGATATGAGCAGATGAAATGGTTCCTTTCTTTTCTTTCTTTACCTCAGCATAGAAGTCTCTTCCAAATAGGCAATTGCTTTCTAAAACTTCCATAACCAAACAACATATATTTGGTCTACAACATATAAACAAATACCCATCAATAACAGAATGGATAATGTGGGGGCATAGTCACCACAATGGAATGTGTTACAGCAACCGGAATGAATGGACTTCTGCTAATGCAACAATATGGGCAACTCTCATAAACATAATGTCTAGTGAAAGAAGCCAGGCGCAAAACAGTGCACACTGTTATTCCTGGTACTGCAAATCTCAGAAGGGGAAAATGAATCAGAATAAGGACTCCCATGTGGGGAGGAATTACAAGAGGCTTTATGGGGATACCAGTGGTATTCTGCTTTTTTTGTTCTGAGTGCTGATTACACAACTGTATTCTTAGTAAAAATTAGCTAAATAGCACACTAATAATATGTACCTTTAGTATATATTTCACTTTATTAAAAGCCTTTAAAAGTGATATTTGGGCCCAACCTTGCTGCCTCATACCTATAATTCTAGCTACTAGGGAGGCTGTGATTTGAGGATTAAGATTTGGAGCCAGACTAGGCAGATAAATCCATGTGACTTATATCCAGCAAAAAGCCAGACATACAGATATGAGTGCAAGGGTGAGTGAGTCCTTGAATTCAAGCCTCAGTACCACACACACACACACACACACACACACACACACACACACATATAGATATCTGCAATCTCAGTACCTTGGCCAAAATATTTTCTAACTGGTCTAACATTATTCACTTATGTTTTAGCCTTTCTGTGTCTTCTAATTGATGTTAAGAGAAGACCCTTTAGGCTTTCTCAAATTTTCCATGATGGTAAATCTATAAGTAATGACATCTCAAAAAATCATTTGTCACTTATGATTTGATGATTCATGATTTTTGAGATGTAATGATTTACAGATTTCCCTAGCATTGATGTTAGACAGTGCTGACAGCACATGGTTACAACTGACTTTTCAAGGTTCCCTTACTGGGGCCATATGAACAGCAACTAAACTATTTCTTTTGTTCACAAAGACTTCAGGGAGTACATATTCTTTTACAGCAATATTGCACTGGTGACTATCTGCTGACATGGGTTATGTCTACTTAGCATCGTGAGATTTCTTCCACTCGCATGATGTTAGAAGGCAGCTGGAGAAACTCAGATGAATGATGACAGAACACAGGCTAAAGAAGACCTTGTAAACCATTAATTTTTGAGGTCTTCTGCTTATTAATTTTAGACTGATTGATTGGTAACAGGATTCTCTTAGAGATAATTAATAAGGAAGAAAAACAAGTAAGCTAATCACTTTGATATTTGTTAAATGAAAGAACAAACAAGTGTTAGGAGGTGTTTTTATACTACTAATAATCTGGATATATCTTGATCGTATCAGAGGAATATCTTAAAACAGTTGTGTGTGTGTATGTGTGTGTGTGTGTGTGTGTGTGTGTGCGTGCCAGCATTGGGCCTTGAACTCAGGTCCTATGTACTGTCCCTTAGCTTTTTCACTCAAAGTTGGCACTCTACCACTTCAGCCACATCTCCACTTCCAGCTTTTTGTGGTTACAAACCTTAATACTAAGATCCCAGCTTCCCAAGTAGTTAGGATTATAAGTGCAAGCCACTGGTGACTGACTTTAAGACAATTTTTAAATATTCCAGCCTTCAAAAATGTTAAAATATAGTTAACTATGCACTTTTTTCGTGATTAAAAATTATCTTGAATCCCCGTATTTATTTAGTAATATTCAAAATTACTAGAATACAAGTTGAGATGCTCATATACAACCAAGTGAAATTAATACTTTTTAACAGTATCACTTCAAAATTCCTTCAAATTAAAAGCCACTATCAAGAAGGAAGTTTAGTCATAAATCCCTAAACAGATGATTCTGGTGTAAATTATTTATATAGCTATTTTCACATTTCAAAATTGAATTCTTATCCAGAATAAGAATCTGTTTTCTCCATGTTTTTGTTGTATTTTTTCACTTTATGTGAAGTTAAAGACATAAAGAAGAGAATAATGGTACAGTGCGGATCTTAAATAAGGATTCAAAGCCATTCGAATTTCTGCTCTTGACTCAGGATGAAACAAGTCCTTTTTCTTGGACTTTCATGTTTGCAAACAAGGTTAGTAACTCTTATCCTGGCTAAATCACTGTTACATCATTTGGGTCAATATAGTCATAAGTGTTTTGAATGCTATTTTAAATTGGGTTTAAAAACATTATGTAAAATTATGCAAAATATTGTATTAAATATATGAGATGTCGGGCTGGGAAGGTGGCTCAGTGGTGGAGCGCTTGCCTTGCATGCTTAAGGCCCTGGGTTCGATTCCTCAGCACCATATAAGCAAAAAAAAAAAAAAAAAGCTGGAAGTGGCACTGTGACTCAAGTGGTAGAGTGCTAGCCTTGAGCTGAAGAGCTGAGGGACAGCGCCCAGGCCCAGAGTGCAGGCCCATAACTGGACCCCCCCCAAAATGAATAAATATATAAGATGTATATTATACAAACTTATTTAAAATATTAAAATAATAAAGAACAGTAAAGCAAAAAGAGCCTTTCAGTTTCAAAAGAATTGATATTTCAAGGCAATGAAATTTTGGGCTAACCAGTTTCCTCCACCAAGGAGGCCTGGATCTGATGCCACCCTGTACATTCTGGTAGATGGCCATTATAATCCCAGGAACACACAGTCCTCAACAATGATGTCACTCCATTTATTGTGCTCTCAGATTTTTTTCCTCTCTCTTTCTACTGCCTCCCCTTTTTCTAGTCTTTCCTTCCCATCTATTTCTCCTTACCCTTCTTTTATAAAGCACCAAGATTCTTCCCTTGAATCAAGCTGAAGTTTGTGAGTATATAACTTTAGAAGGAGGCTGAGACTTGATGTCTTCAAATGTGTAATTTTGTGACTTTAAAAAATAGCCAGGGTCAAATTTCCTTCCCCTTGGAAGTGGATGAGGTAATGCAATGGGGGACAGTGCATGTGTGAGTGGGGGGTGAGGAGTGGCCCTCCAGTCCATCTGACCCACTGCTCGGCCACAGCAGCATGGTGGGAGGCAGGGAGAAGCTCTCCTCCAGCCAGACCCTTGGCTTTGTGAAGGCCACAGTCCCTTCCCCTTAACTCTCACTGAGAAGTCTTGTTTACTTGTCTGAATTCTCATACATTCAAAGCAGAAAGTTCTTTCCTATAGCATAGGCAAGGCACAACTTTCTGCTATCTGGATATTTATAACATCATTTGAGAACTAAATAGCATTATCAATATAGCTGACAGGCTGCAGGCAGCTGACCCAAACCAATGAGAAGAATACATGTCTGCCCTATCATGTACTAAATGATTTCACAGGACTTATATGACCCATTGGCCAGACATTTCCCACCCCTGCAGAGTCAGACATTCTGGGACAAAACCTGAATCACTCATTCATTTCAATGTGATCTTTCAACTAACACTAAGATCTGGTCTTTCATAGCGATCTGAAACACTGACAACTGAAAGCATTTCATGGCTCATCTTTCTTTTCTTTTGAACATGAAGCAGATTTCATGTAAAATGAAGCAAAGGTCCTAGATACTTGCCTATCCAACCAAGGAGTTACCATTATGTTTGCAGGTGCTTTTTCAAGAGGGACCTGAACCATACCAGGTATGTGTGGTGCACAGAGTCTCTTGTTTCTCCTCCCCTCTTCAAAGCTCTTTCTAGCCACAGGCAGTAACTGGGGATGTGTTGCTCTCTAGCAATTTATGACATGACCTAGGTTAAAATGATGAACTCATGAAGGAATTCAACTAAAAAGATCAACAGGAGGCAGCATCAAAATCAAGCAGAAAAAGGAACATGGTCAAAAAGTAGGAAGGAAAAAACTAATAGCTGAAGGTTTCTGAATATTCTGGGTGGTTTTATTTTGAGGGGGTGGGGGTTGGGTTTCTGTGCATTGCTTAACACAAATCCCTCCTCTCCCCCCTCCTCCTCCCTCTCCCCCTGTCAATCCTTGAGCCTGAACTCCAGGCCCATGCCTCTTTGTGTTCAAAACTAGCACCCTACCACTTGAGTCACAGCTCCGCTTCTAGCTTTTCCTGAGTGGTTTATTGGAGATAAGAGTCTGCCCGAGGTTGGCTTTGACCCGCGACCCTCAGATCTGTCTCCTGAGTAGCTAGGCTGACAGACATGAGGGGCTCAAATTTCCAGTCTTTTTTATTTAAATGTTCCCAAATGCCTATTTGTGGCACCCAGAAGAACAACAACAAAAAAAAACCCACCTTCCTTCTCCTAAAGACGGGTGTTGAACTCATTGGTAACGGGGCCTGTGATCCAGGATGGAAATCTCTACCATTACCTGACTGGAATAATCACGCCGCACGCTCCTCACTTCCTCTTCCGGTCTGGAGTTTATGGAGGAGGGTTTTCCTTCCGGGCCACATGCTGATCATTTCTACTTCCCGCTCACTAATCTGGAGAGGAGGGTGTCCTTCCTGGGTAAGCGCCATGGCGCTTGGCTCTGTGCTGCCTTCCTCCCTTGGAACTTCCTGGGGCAGGAGGAGGGGGTCTCTCAAGAACACATTTTGGGTTCCTGAATGGTAGGGGAAAGAAACTAGAACACCACCACGGACTGTTCTTTGATTTTTGATCTGGATAATGGGCATTTAAAAATAACAAAACTTTAAGCCAGGCCCCAGTGGCTCACGCCTGTAATCCAAACTCTCAGGAGGCTGAGAGCTGAAGATTGTGGTTCAAAGCCAGCTTGGGAAGGAAACCTTTTATCTTCAATTAACTACCAAAAACCCAGAAGTGGAGGTGCGATTCAAGTGGTAGAACACCAGCCCTTGAGAGAAAAGGGACAGCACTCAGGACCTAAGTTAAGCTCCAGGACAGTAAATAAAACAGTAAACAAACAAAAATTTTTAAAGACTGAGACAGCAACCCTGAGCGTTAGGGCAATTCCAGCCCCTCTGGTGCTGACTTAAAGTGCCTGATGTCAATCAGGGTAAATTCTGCCCTAGTATGGGCAGGGACAGCGTACCCAGGTTCATGCTTGCTGAAGGGCAGCACTGCCCAGTGCCCAAGGACATCACTCAGTGGCTTTTCCTGTCTTCAGTATTTTGCTTGCACATGCTTTATCAGTTGATTGGTTGGTTTGTTTTCCCCTTTAGAAATTTGTGGAAGGGCTCACACCTATAATCCTAGCTACTCAAGAGGCTGAGATCGGAGGATCGAGGTTCAAAGCCAGCAGGGGTGGAAAAGTCCACTTATCTTCAATAAACTACTCAAAAAAAAGCAACGTGGCTCAAGTGATAGAGTGCTATCCTTGAGCAAGAAAAGCTCACAGACGGCACACACAGGCCCTGAGTTCAAGCCCCAAGGGGGGTGGGGATCCAGGGAAAGGAATTTCATGGAAGAAATAAAGAAATTTGCTGGTCTTTCATCAGTTAATCTTAACAAGAGTTCTCTTCTCATTGAAAACCTGCACTGTGGGATGAATTTAAAATGAACAGGCAAATTTGAGTCTTTCCACCTTGAAAAGTATTTAAGGCTGCCTACAGAGGAAGTCATTTTCTGAAAATATCACAAACTCATGTCTTTAGTCTTTTCATGGAAAAAATAACTGTTGGGGCCTTACTTCTCAGTGCTTTCCACATGCAAAGGGCAGTTGGAATCCTGCCTATAGGTGGAAAGAATAAATATTGTGCCTCCTTGACAGAGGAAAGTAGACCAAAGAGCTTCAGAAAACCAGCTGAATGAGACAAGTCTATAAATTCCTATCTTCCACGTCACTGAAGGAGCCCTTGTAATTTGAAGAGCCGTGACTCAGTGTATCTCCCCTACCCTTCTCCAGCTCTGAGAAGCTCACAAGCCTAGTTCCTGTCATGGTGGCATCTTGGTAATGGCAACTCAGAAAAACTTGAGAACAAAAAGGGGTCACTTGCTTTTCTTGCCAAGCATAAAACAGAAGGCTGTTTGTGCAGCTCTTTTTCAGAGCTTTGTCCTGAAATAATCTGAAAAGAGTGGGCAGGAACCCCAAATTGCAGTTCTCAAATAACCTTAGCCCCAACCTCGTATCTCATAGCTCTTCTTTCAACCCAGAGAGAGTTCCCAGCAGAGGAATGTCCCCAGTTTACCCCAGAATAAAACACCCTTCTGGGAAAAGCAGCCCAGTAATCCTCCTCAGAAACAAGAGCTCTGACTGGCATGGTGGTATTTCTTCCTTGGTGAGAAGAGCAAGCCTTGGGCCTATTGTTCTTTTCCTATTAATTAAGACTGTCACTAAGCAACCATTTTTTTTATCTCCAGTCCAGGTTGAGTAAGTTGAGAAAGAATGAGGCTGCTTACTTCCAAGTCTCTCTTCATTAACAGCTCATGGTTTTGTCTGAATGGACTGCACATACACAAAAGGGTCCCCAGGCTCAGCCTGGTAGCCATGATGAATTTCCAGACAAGAGTGACAGAGAAACAACAATGGCCCTGAAGAGGCTGAGGTCACTTCCTGTAGCTCCAAGAAATTGTCCAAGGCAGCCAATGGATACCAGGATCCCATTATATCCGGCCTGGTATTATGTATATTATTTCACTTAAGTTTCAGAGAAGGCCTGGGTAGTGTATGAGGGCTTTGTTTTACAGAGTAAAAAAGGCTCACAGAGCGAAATGAGTTGGTCAAGGTCACATAGATATTGAGCAAGTGAGATAGGCCTAGGTCCTGGCTCTGCCTGGTATGAAACAAACATTCAGTCTTTCCTCCACAGAAACTGTCAGATTTCCATCCTGGGAAAGAGGTGGGGTAGCCAGCTATACAAGCTATACAAGTGTCTGTGAATAACCCAAGAGCTACCAGTTTAAGAATCTTATTGAAGCTGCTCACTGGTGGTTCATGCTTGTAATCCTAGCTACTCAGTAGGCAGAGATCTGAGGATTGCAGTTCAAATCCAGCCTGGGCAGGAAAGTCTGTGAGACTCCAATTTTCCACCAAATAGCTAGAAGTGAAGCTCTGGTTTAAGTGGTAGAGCACTAGCTTTGAGCATAAAAGTTTAGGGACAGTGCCCAGACCCTGAATTTGAAGCCCCAGGATGCACAGAAAGAATTGTATGGAGTTGATTTATTTCTGGCTGCAGTGGCTTCCTCTTGTTTATCTGCATGGTCTTAGCATTTGTGTAGTGTTTGGGGGACATGCTGATGCTTCCTGGCTTCACACAGAGTGGGTGAAGAGGGGAAGAGGGCCAGGGCTTCGTGGTGGGGTGAGGAGAGTGAGTACTTGGGCCCACCTGGGTTTTGTGTCATAACTTCTGCTACTCCCAGAGTTCTGATGTCACAGGCTTTAGTGTAACACCAGCACCTATGGAGGCTCCTTACTAGAGCTTCTCATTTGGAGGGAAAAAACCCCACAAAAACTTAGATCAAAATAAAAATTGGTATTAGGAGGTAAAAATCTGAAAATGGTGGTTTGAAGCCATCCTGGGAAGAAAAAAAACCAAGAGACTTATCTCCAAATAATCAGCAAAAAGCCAGATACATTGTACTATCAAGATGCATTGTATTAATAAAGTGCTTTGTTAAATGGCAGATACTTTGTTCAGTACTTAAAGATAATAAAATTTAAAAAATTAAGCGGGATGACAGGCACTCATGCCTGTAATCCTAGATATTCAGCAGGCTGAGATCTGAGGATCACACTTAGAAGCCAGCTCGAGCAGAAAAGTCCATGAGACTCTTACCTCCAATTAACCATAAAAAGCCAGAAGTGGCACTGTGGCTCAAGTTGAGGAGCACTAACCTTGAGCAAAAACCTCAGGAACAGCACCCATGCCCAGAGTTCAAGCCCCAAGGCTGGCAAAACCAATCAATCAATCAATCTATCTATCTATATCTATATATATTTTTAAAGTCAGAAGTAGAGGTGTGGCTCAAGTGGTAGAGTGCCAGCTTTGCATGAAAAAGCTAAAGGAGAGCACTTTGGATGTGAATTCAAGTCCTAGTACTGGCATAGAAAAAAACTGAAGAAAGAAAAGGAAAATTGGTAGAGGGGCCTCTCCCCTCCCAGAGGGTCTACCTTATCTCCTGACTTGAACCTGCATGCTTCTCATGTCAAGTCAAAGCAGCGTGGGGCCTGGGGGGTGATGGGGGAGGGAGGGAGGGAGGAACACTGGAGACCTGGCTCGTGGCAGTACAGCTGTGTTTGGGTGAGCATCAATATGTAAACAATAGTCTCCAGTGTGTTACACAAGCAGACGCATAAGGTAAGCAAAGTGCACATGTATTTGGAATCGCTCAAGGTTCTTTTATTTTCTGTTTACTATCCTGGCCTCTCTCTGTTGTTGGACAAGAACTCCAGCAGAAACATCTGGGGCTTACTCCTAGGCAAAGGACAGCCCTAATAAAGAAGTGTTATCCTGCTGCTCCCAGCTCTGCTACCACTTCATGGTCAGAGATGGCTGCTTCCGTTCAGCCTCTCCTTCTGTATTTCATCCAGCAGGAAAGGGAAAGGGGCCAAGAGAGGTGCACCTTCTTCTTTTAAGAACACTTCCTTGAAGTTGCCCACACTGCTTTCAGTCATAACTCATTGGCCAACACCTAGTCACATAGCTCAACCCTGTAGGCAATCTTTGCAGTGATGGCCATTTATCCCACTGAGACTTAGGCCTGGTCATGCCAAGGGAGTAAAGAATGATGACTGGGCCAAACAACTACCAAGTTCTGTCATAAATATTAAAGAGTTTACCCAAAGTTTTTCACCAGGACTTTGTCTGCAGAAGGTGCTGCGTGCCCCAGAGGGGAGAAGCTGTAAGGACACTGGGTAGGGGTGGGAGCATAGTTTTGGGTCTTGGGAGTGGGCCCTGATGTCTTCTCCCTGCCTTACTGCAATTCCTGGTTTTCAAGGGACCAGGTGCACACACAGATAGCTTGAAGGTGAGGCCCTTGGAGAGGGAGAGAGAGATGGGAGGTGGGTGGAGGGGCTGGGAAGGGGAAACAGTTGGGGTAAAGAGAAGGAGCTTGAACTTGACCTTCAGGAAGAAGCATGATTAGAGTGACTTGGGGGAAATAGTGATTGGGCATCTCAGAGTGTGAGCCAAAAAGGACAAAGAGAACCTATGGAAAAGCAACTCATCTGGAACCTTTGGAGTCCAGGGAGGTTATGGGTAGTGGTGATGGTGGGTGGGTGTAGGATGGATGTGGGTATGAAGATGAGGCAGCTGAAGAGAGAGAGAAGTATGGAGAGTAGGTAGCACTGACGTACGGCAGGCTTTACATACTCCCAGGCTTTATTATGTAGGAAGTCATCCAGCCATTCTGCAAGAGCAACTTGGAAAGGTGACATTGATGATCAAGATGCATTAGACTTATGTACTGACATATTGAGCTGAGACCCCTTAAAGATAATAAAAAAATGGTAAAGAATAAACCCAAACCCTAGCAACCTGAGGTCTGATGCTTTTAATTTTTTTAATTGTTAGTACTATTATTGCTTGAAGGTTTGTATGACATGAGATCTTGTAGCCCAGGCTGGCCTCAAGATTCTTCTGCCTCAGCCTCTCAAGGGCTAAGATTAGAGGTATGCACTATGACATTTGACTTAAAGCAGCAGTGTTGAACACTGTGTTCTCTTTTAGGTTTGAGAGATTAGTAGGTGCATGCAGACAGTACTGCCCCATGTGCAGCCATGAGGGGATAGAGTGTTTCAGGAGAGTAAGATTCATCAGAATGTCCTGTGGACCTACTGCTTTATGAGACAAGAGTGCAGTGAGCACCAGACCTTACCTGTCTTGCTGACTGAAGAGCATTATTGTGAAAACAAGGTACCAGATTATCCCCAAATCTGCCTTACCTTCAGTGGACCCAGATGTCTGGTCTGTTCTTGTAATTCTGTTAGCCTACATTTCCCTGGACAAGAGTTCAAGGATATTTATAAACTTTATAATGTCGAGTGTGGCAGTTCAGGGCTTCACCCTAAAGAGAGCTGGGGTTTGCCTAGGCTTGCTTTGGTTGGTGTTGGCAATGCTTGTAATGTGAAGTCAGAAGATTGAATTCAAGTCCTGCTTCTTCCTCTTGATATAAGACCATGGGCAAGTTCTCCACCCCTCTCTTCTTGGTTTCTCCACTTGTAAAGCTGTGGTAATTGCACCCTGCTCAGAGTTGAAGATTCAGTTGTGTCACATATTGAAACATGCTATGTGAATGCTTGCTTGTTTCTCTAGAATGCCCATGACCCCTTCAGCCCAGACATGTAACCAAGAGCTAGCTGCTTAGATTTTTTCCCCTGAGTTTTGATAATGTGCTTAGGGTGCTGGCATGAAGGAATAATTCTGGAAGAAGTTTGTGCCCAGGATATTGGAGGCTTGAAAATTGAGATTGCACAGCATATGCAGATTCACTTTCTTTTCAAGGAAAATAAGGCCCCCAAAATACCTCTTAGAAGAGGTTTCCCATTTCCATTATATGTATATATGTAAATATATATATGTACATATATGTATATGCATATATGTTTACTCACATATGTATGTGATATGTGTGTGTGTGTGTGTGTAGTGTCTGGTTAGGCCTGAGCTTTTATCTCAGTACTACTATTTTGTGGGTTCCTTCAGCACTGAGCAAGTGTGAGCTATATGGATCCACTTTCCCTTGTTGAAACTGCTTGGGACCATAAGGGTTTCTGGTACCCAACCTTTCAAAATTATAGAATATTTCCACTCACACAATGAAATATCCTGAGGATAGACCCAAGTCCAAACACAAAATGAACTTTCACAGGCACCTATACACACAGAGCATAGACAAGTTCATACAAGGGTTTTTGTCCCTCTGCATTTGGATTGGTCCATCATACCCTCAGATCGAGAACCTTCCACTTGTGGCATCATGCATCTGCACAAGGTTGCAGATTTGGTTTTGAATGAAGGGGTAGAGCAGCTGACTTGCTATGGAGTAAGTTGGATTAGCATGCAGAGGCAGAGTCCTGGCATCTATAGGAAACTCTGAGATCTAGTTTTATTTGGACTTACCTCTTCCTTGCCTTGGTCAATTACAATAAATGCGAGAGATGCTCAACCCATATAGAGCAGCTTAGGAGCCTACTTCTAACTCCACGCTGCACTGAGGGGCTCCAAGTTGCCCAGAAGGAGGAATGGGGGAACTCCTTGGGTCACCAGCTGTTGAACTGGGCTTGCCACATACACACAGGAACCCTACTCAAAGGCCAGACCTCGTAAGAAGCCCCTGCTTTACACAACCTTGCAATGGTAGCCACGTCCTTATTGTGTAAATCCAGGTTAAAAACCACAAACCAACCAACAGCCTGGGCCTTGCTGAGCAAGCAGACAAAGAGGGATTCAGCATACTGGAAAGCTGTTTCCTTTAGGGGAGAGGTTCCTTGCCCAAGTTGTCTTATTGAGGGCCCTGAGGATTTCAGATTAGGCTACTTTTTAAGTCATATGAACTTTGGGGCCACTGCTCTGGTTATGAAATGTTTTCATTTGGATGTCCTTAGAAAAAGTCAGATTCCTTTCCCTCACTGATAGTGACAAAGCAATTCAAAGGAAAGTCATTTGTGTTTGGTGAACTGAATCAATACACTTGTGGATTTCAAAAGCTAAATTGAGGAAACCGTAGGTGATAGGAAGATATAATAAAAGTAAACATTTCCTATAGGGCCAATGTAGATGAATCATAAAAAAGTAAACACAAAGTTCTTGTGGTTTGGGCTCCATAAGATAAGCAGTTCAGAGTCTGTGCCTTTAATAACAGGCTCTTTTTTCCTTTACAGGACAGAACTAAGCAAGATGACATCTATCACTATGCTATTGGCCTCAAGTCCCTGACAAAATGCTCATTCAGAAAGTGAATACCACTTTCCCCTCCTCTTCTCCCAGTTTTGTCTGTTTTCTTCCAGCCCTGGAGACTCAACGTGGAGGACAAAAATGTCCCCGATTATATTCAAAGAGTAACATGTCAACCCATTCATAAATAGAAATTCTAATCTTGCTTATTCTTAAGTGCTATGAGGAAAGAGCAGGATAATGGGATAAAGCAGAGTGAACAAGGTAGGGACTATTTTATGTGGAGGGATCACTGAAGCCTCTGTGAAGGTGACATTTTATCTGAGTCCAGATTTCAGTGAGGAAAAGAACCAAGGGTGAATCCAAAGAATGTGCAGGACAAAGACAGAGGAAAGAGCATGTGCAACCATCCTGAGTTGGGACCAATGTGTCTTGGCTTGTTTAGTGGGATTCCTGAACTGATGAACCTATGTGATGTGGTCTCTGTGGAGAGATTCCAAGGATTTACCCAGCTTCTGCATGGTGTCCCCTAACTTAGTGCCTAGTACCATCTATGTTTTGTTTTTACCTGAGCTGGCCTCAGATTACGATCCTCTCTATTTCCTCCTCTCAAATAGCTGGGACCATAGGCATGAGAATGCAAGCAAATACTTTCAAGTCTACAGAAGAGAGATCTCAGTGGCTCTTCTTTCTTGGGAGAGGAGCTAAAGAGAACAGAGACTTGGGGGATTGCTATCCTGAGGCCATCATATCCCTCACAAGGCCTGTCCTGTGCCCTCAGGCAGGGCCCAGAACCTCCAAAAGTCTAAGAACAAGTCCCTCCAGAGGCAGCAGAACTGACACCATGTGAATGAAAAGTGACCATTAACCATTGATGTCACTACCAGAACCAAGTCAACCATTTTAAGGTTATAAAACTTGTGTCTTCTCCTTTTTTTTTATTAGAATTTTTTTATTGTGAAAATACTGTACAGAAGGGGTACAATTATATGGGCAAGGTGATGAGTACATTCCTTATCAAGCATTGTTGGTATCTACTCCCTCCCCCCCCTCTAATTTGGCCATACTGAACCTCAAATGAAAGCAGGGGAGGTGGCAGGGGGACTCTGGGAAGCCTAAATCTGCGTGCCCCTGCCCCCCTGCCCCCTGCCATCCCTTCTCCACCCCTACTAGTAGAGGCATGGGTTACATAGGTGCATGAAGTCATTTTCCCCCTTGTATTCATTCATGCATTTTGTGAGCTATATAATTTCTCCTCCCAGAGTTGTAAAGCTGAGACTCTAGCCAACACTCTCCACTTGCAAAGAGGCCACCATTTTCTTCTTCTGAAGCATGGCAGTGACTCTACCATGAGCTGGTCTCTGCAATGAGTGAGTCAGCCTTTCTCTCTCGTGTTAATAAGATTTGGTCGCCTTTGGTCCTGCTGCAAGCTGGCTGTGAGCCATATGTATGGGGGTCCTAGAAGTGGTACCTGAGTGTGTCATCGCGTAACTGGTGACTTGACTTAGAGGGTGCTAGGCCAGCACACCACACCAGCCCCACACCTTCCTGCCGAGCCTGCTGCACATCCGCTTCATGTCAGAGATCTCTGGGGGCATTCGGGAGGTCAAGAAAGATTTCCTCCAGGCAATCTCGTGTCCTTGGAGGGGGCCATGGATCAGAGAAGGGTCAGGAAGGAAGCAGAGGGCTTTGTAGAGAGAGGGAGGGGAGAACAGGTGAGAAGTATTTGGGACAAAGCTGGCTAATCGTGACCTCCAATCTGACCTCCATCTCCTGGGTGTGCAACTGGACTCTACCTCCCGCCCTCCCTTGCAGTTAGGTGGGACTCTGGCCAGTGGAAGGTCATGGCCAGCTTGACCCTGGTCATGGCTGCCTCTCATGTGTTCTCTTCTGTGGCTGCACTACTTTGGCTCACTGGGGGCAGCGGGAAACCAGTGCTAAGCCCTTAGCAGTGGAACTCTGGGAAAGCAAGGGTCACTCACCCCACCTGAGCTTTCTATCCTCTGTCAGCCCTCCTGCCTCTGTCTCTCCTGCATCCCTCCCTCTTGCTCTGACAGCTGTGATTTCTGTCCTCCTGCCTCTTTCCCCCTTTTTATCCCACTTTCTCTCCCTTTCTACTTTTTTCCTCCCTCCTTCCTCCCTCCCTCCCTTTCTTCCTCCCTCCCTCCCTCTCTCCCTCTGTTTCTCTGTGCCTACCTGCATCCCTTCTTCCCTCCCTCCCTCCCTTCCTTCTTCCCTTCCTCCCTTCCTCCCTTCCTCCCTCCCTTTCTTTCTTCCTTCCTTCCTTCCTTCCTTCATCTGACGTTTGAACTCAGGACCTTGCTCTTCCTAGGTGGGCACTCAACTACTCGAGTCAATGCCACCCTTCCCCCATATCCTTTTTGCTCTATTTTTAAGGTAAGACTTTCACTCTTGCCCATGCTATCCTAAACCTTGATCTTCCTTCTTGTACTTCTCTGTGTTGCTGGGGAACAGCAGGCATATACCACGGTAGCCAGCTATTGTGCTTCCCTTGTAGGTGGGCCAACAGGCATGTGGCACCACACCTAGCCATCGGATGACGTAGAGACTTATCAACTTTTACGCCCAATTGGCCTTGGAACTCAGTTCTCCCAAGTAGCTAGGATTATTGGCTTGAATCACCATGCACAACTCGGCTCTCTTTCTAGACTCTTACCTTCATGCTTTCTTTGTTCTCCTTGGGCCTTGGGCTGGCTGTTCCTTGTTACCTCTTAGCCAGAGCATTGATTTGTAAGGCATGGGCTCAGATGGGAGGACTCACCTAGGAACAAGAAGTGACCATCAGGTCTGGGTTTGAGTCTGTTTTGTCATTACCCTGTAACAACTCTGGGCATGTGTTTCAGCCACAGGCTCTTTGAAAGTTAAAGATTCACCCAGAACTGGCTGAATGATCTATTCAGTCCAAACTAACAAGTTCCAAGCAGGTTGCCAGGTGTTGGGGAGGAAATAAAAAGGATCTGGGAGGGGAAAAGAAAAAGGATCCTGAAGAAGCCCTTGTTTTCCAGGAGACTCTAGTCTAGCTAGTCCAGTACATCTTAGCCAGCATGCAAAGCCTGATAAACAAAGCCTGCAGGATGATGGTTACCATTCCCTCTGGGAGCCCAAGAAGTCACCTGGATTAGCATAAGCCAGCTTAGTCTGAGGGCAGAAAAAAGATGGACAATTTGTGCTGGCTTTTGGAAACTCCAGGCAGAGGGTGGCAATCCATCTAGCAGGACACTTGTTTTATGCTGACACAAAGCTAGAGAGTCCATCGAATTCCTTTTATGGCTACTCTTATAAGGAGATGGGCCAGAATCTGTCTGGGAAATGCTAGCTGAGGTCACACGACATCTAAAGGTAGGCCCTTGGTATTCTGTAACTCTGGGAGGTGAAACAGAGAGAGATTACTTTTTCTGAGCTCTAGCATGTACATTGTGGTTTAGGGGAAATGTCAACAAAAAAGAAAGAGAGTTAATATTCCTCCAAGAATGTGAGTCCTAGAACAAAGAGGGACTGAGTCTGAAAAGAAGCAAACATCAGGAAGGGGAAGGTCAGCGTTTGCAGGAGACACTCCTGGCTATTCCTTAGGAAGAAAGCTTTCATTCTCATCTCAGTGTCTGCTGTCCTTTCTCCCCAGTGGCTTTGCACAAAAGGCCTGCACATCATAGATACACCAAGATCACCCCTCCCTTATTCTGATGGTCTCCTTGCCCACATGTGATTCCTACTATTGACTCCTGGGTTACCTTAGAGTCTGCATTTTTGGTTGAGCAGAATAGCTCACACCTGTAATCTCAACTATTAAAGAGGTGGTGACTGGGAAGATTTTGGTTCATGGCCAGCCCAGACAAAAAGTGAGTGAGATTCCATCCCCACCAGTAAGTCAAGTTAGATGGTACACATCTGTCATTGCAGCTGTGGGATAGAGGCCATAGATCTGAGGATCAAAGTCTAAGGCTGGCTCTGGGCAAAAAAAAAAAAAGACACTCCCCCCAAAATACTCAAAAAAGAAAAAAAATGGTTGAGTGTGTTGCTCAAGTGGCAGAATATCTGCTTAGTAAGTGTGAGACCCTGTGCCTCAGTACCGCCAAGTAACAACAACAAAATTCTGCCATGTTGCACCTGGAAGGCAATTTGAAAACACAACCATTGCCTGTGTGCTATTTCAGTTAGCACACGCAGGAGAGCAGTAACTTGACAGGACATCTGAAGCCGAAGTTCATGGCTCAGGTTAGTGGCTGCATTAGGGCAAAGGCTCCGGCCCATTGCCAGATCCCCCTCTCCTGCCAGTTAGGAAAACATCAGAAGTACTCTACTCTCCAGATTCTGCATTTCAGCACTAAGATGCCTATGTCCTTCAAGATTTCAACAGTAATAAAGCAAAACAATGAATGCACCTAGGAGGAAGGGGAGAAAGAAGGGTGAATATTTCTAATATTTGTCAACCTTCTATTGATCTACAGTGTGCTGGGCACTGTGGGTGTTTTAAACACACTTTAACCCTCATGGGAATAGGGGAATTAGAGCTCATTTTCTGGTGGTGTTGCAAAGCTGGAGGTAGTGGAGCAGGGGGGGGAGGGGGAGGGGAGAAAGGAGGGGACTCTGTGGGCGGAGTTTGGAGGTGGGTGGTCTGAGGATGGAACTAACCCAAGGAAAAGTAGAGCTAAAGAGGTGGTGAGAGAGTGGTCCCTGATGACATTGTCTGGGCACCCATGTCCAGCAGCATCAACAGGGACTCCCCTGGACATTTTCTGTTCATGAAGCTAATTGGCATGGCTTTGTTCATGCTAGGTTGAGTTGCCTTTCGATGTCTTCATTATGCATTGCTTAGGTTATTGCTTCATCCCCCATCAAAGGCAGCTTGAGAGCTTTCTCTCATAGCCATCAGGCTTACTGCTTTTAGTTAATTGTGGATTCGGTGTTTCCCATTTGTTATGGGGTAGTGGAGAGTGTGGCTGATAAATATCACAACACCCAATTGTGGACTATTGTCCTAAAACCATCTCCTATCTTCTCCTTGGTCTTCCTGGGTACAAAGGCTGTAGGGAGCCAGGGTAGTGGGAGGCCTGGAGAAGCAGGGAGGTGGTATTTGTGAAAGAGAAGACACTACCTCCATGTGAAGTGCACATTAGACAATGTTAAATGTGGTGGTAGGCACTTGGTGAAGGGTCAGGAATGTAAATGCAGCTTGAATGGACAGCCGTGGAGGTGAAAGGTGAAGTTTCAGCAGGCTGGGAAAGGAAGGAAAATGCAAAGCCTGCAAGGGAGTCATGAGACAGACATCCAGGAGATGGAGGTGTAGAGGAATGAGCAGAGACACTGCCCTGGCTCCTAACCTACTCAGCCCAGCACTGTTCTAGATGAGACTCAGGGCAGAGGCATTTCCTTTAAAACAGAGAAGGAGGCTTCTGCACAAACATATATACCAATGCCCAGAAAACGTGGACTCTTGTCAATGTCATGAAAATCCATTAATCTTCCATGACTCATTCATTAAATTTCTTTTGTGTGTGTGCCAGCATTAGGGCTTGAATTCAAGGCCTAGATGCTGTCCCTGAGCTTTTTTGCTCAAACTAGTACTCTACCACTTGAGTCACAGGCTCTACTTCCAACTTTTTCATGATTCATTGGAGATAAGAGTCTCACAAAACTTTCCTGCCTGGACTGGCTTTGAACCTAGGTCCTCAGATCTCAGCCTCCTGAGTATGTAAGATTACAAACATGAGTCACCAATGATGCCTCATGTTTTCATTTCTTTTGCAGTTGAAAAACAACAACAACAACAACAACCCTGAACATTTAGAGCTTAGATTTACTTATGACAAGTCTGGCCTTAGTATATAATTTTTATTTTGAAGACAATTTCAGAATGTCAGGGAATGAAATATCTTTCATGTGTAATTTGTACTGGCTAAATTTGGAAGCAAATCAACACAGAGTGTCAATATAAAGCTGAAATCGGATTTTCGAGCAGAACCTTGTTGATCTTGTGTGTGTGTGTGTGTGTGTGTGTGTAGTGTCTTTTAGTTATTTTAAGAAGTCTCAGTATGAAAAATAGCTCATGTGAGAAGATTGTACCCTGATAGGGAGCTGTTGGTGGAGACACAGATATAAGAATTTTGTTTTTCCTGGCAGTGTGGTACAAGCTCTTGTTTATCTAGAATGAGAGAGAAGAGATGGGGGCTAGATCATATTTTGGAGTGAAATACAAATGACATACCCGAGAGCTGTATTATTGAGTCTGTTCAATTCTCAAAGTAGTTCACTGCTTCTCTTTGGGGAGGGAGGAGAGGGGTCTCCTGTCTCAGGGCCTGTTGTTGCTCTTGTGGAGGTTGCTGATGTGATGAGTGCTTTTCAAGTCTGTACTTTCTCAATCCATCTTTTTGTGTCCTGGGAATGCCACTTTCATCCCTTTTTGGAGGCCAGGCAGAAACGACAGATGCGGAAATGTGTTTTTTCATGACTACCATCCATCCCAGACTTCGCTCCCACATTACTTGCACCTTCAGCCTCTGGGGTTTGTCACTGGGAGAAACATGTTCCAGGAATTCAGAAAGGTAGCAGGTGGAGTCAACAGACAAAAAAAAAAAAACAGCAGTCCTTCTCTGGAGCTGTGTGGGACACACAGGTGTGACCTGGTGTGGGGTCACTCTGCTCCCATGCCACCCTTAAAATTGCAGTTGCTTCTGAAAAGCTGGCAAGCCATCTCGCCAAGTCCCTCACTTCTTATTGGGCAGATTCTTGGCCCTAGCCTTGTGTTAGTCAACTGTGTTAGTTTATTTCCTGTTGTAGGGCTTGAAACAACATGTGTAAATGTTTATAGCTAAGATCTAGAAGAGAGGTGTATGTGTGTGTGTGTGTGTGTGTGTGTGTGTGTGTATGTGTGTGTGTGTGAATAGTAGTGGGGCTTGAACTCAGAACTCAAGGCCTCATGTGCTTGCTCAACTTTCTACCACCTGAACCATGCCTCCAGTCCATGCTGGTTAATTGAACATGGAGTCTCATGGACTTTTCCATCTGGGCTGGCCTCCAACATTGATCCTTGGATCTCAGTCTCCTGAGGACAGCTTGGATAACTGGTGTGAGCCACCAGAGTCCTTTGGGCACCAAGGCTTTTGAGGACAAACATTTGAAGGTGTTTAAGAGGGGTTATAGAACTCAGGTGCAGCAGGAAAATGCCAGGAGACACCCAGTTCAGATCTACCATCCTAAAAACATTGAAGTGCAGTCCTGCAAATATCTGCAAGGGCGCACTGGCCCTGTCCTTTACTGAAAAGGACAAAAACCTTTGGCTGACCTTTCCATTTTCAAGTAGATCTTGATCAGAAAGCCAGCCCAAGCAGTTGTGTCCTGGGGTGTAAGTGCATCTAGGTAGGCAGCGGTTTATTAAAGATACAATGTCAGGAATGAGCACCTGGGCCATGGAAAGACACACAGAGGACTCAGGAAAGATGTCTAGGAGAAGAGTCACTGGTATTCTAGAATTCAGGTTCCAGCCATACCCTGTGGGCTGTGTGACTAAGCCTCTTAGCCACAGATCAGGAACAAAAACATTATTTCTGATGGAGGTTGCTAGAAGGATTACCAGGAGTAAATTAGTGAGGAATTCTCCTAATTCCTAGCATACACTAAGTACAGGACACACTGTAATTGTTAGGATGTAATTATTCTTTTTCTATAGTGAACAGAACAGACACTTGGCAATGTAAAACTCTTGTGGAGAAGAGGGAATAAGGAGACAGGAGATACCAAAGAAACCAATGCCCTTTTGATACTTACAAATTCATAAACCCTCCTTCCACCAAATAATGTTATGATTGAAGAGAAAAACAAGAACATGGAGGAGAAAAAAAATCCTGTTGATCTATCTATCTCTTTGGCTTATGTGTGTGTATGTGTGACACATGAAATTAGTAAGTGGAGTGGTTTTCAGATGTTAGAATTTGAAATAGTTGAATTAAGATGCTAGAATTCCTAGCAGGTCTCTGGCCCACCAAGGCCTATTAATCTGGGTTCTGAAGAAATCAAAGAGATTCCTTGAATTCCTCCAGGGTGGGTGGGCAAAGCAGTAAAGTAGCCCTAGTGTGCAGCAGCCCCATTTAAGAGAATAGCCTCCCAAAGCCCCCAGACTGAACCTGGGGTAACACTTCCATCTTTCCATGTGCTCCCTGCCAGGTGAGCGCAGGGGAGCAGGGTTTGACCTTCAAAGAGCAGGTGAGAAGCAGCTGCAGCAGCTGTGTGATTTACAGCTAATGCCTACAAGAACAGGACTGCTGTTTTAATTGTCCCTGTACCCATAAATCCCTAGAAGATTCCTAGGAATGTGCCTAGGAATTCTGGTGAACAAATGACAGGCACAGGAGTAGCTTTCTAAGGACTCGGGAAGAGCTAGGACGGATAAAGACAGAAAGATTGGGGTTCTGAGCTCCTAGCTCCATTTTATGGTGGGTTTCAGGTGGCCTCCCTTGCATGGAGTAATTTGACTCTGATCCAGATGACAATACCATATGAACAATGAGTAATAACATAACTAGCACTAGCAATCAGTAGCCATAGCAATTGCCACACATTTAGTATCTACCAGGTGTTGGAAACTATGCCAGGAGTTAATATATAATATATGTTTTTAAACAACCACCCAGGGTGAAGAAATCTACTAAGTTTAGTGCACAGTTTGTAACAAACAAGTCAGGTTTTATTTCCCTAGCTTCCCAGGCCAGGGACCAGGCTGAATTAGAGGGAAAAGTATGTGCTCAAGGCCACCCAACCTGTTACAGATAGAGCTGGCATCTGGGCCAGGAGTTTCTTGAGGACAAAAATCTGGATGTGCACATCTTTTTTTGCCCTTTGTGACGCAGTCCTCCATCCATTGTGCAGGATGTCCTCAGCGATTGTAACCCAATAAATATTTGCCATCCCCACCGGATGGTTCTGTGCCAACTGCCTGTCAGTGTACATCTTGGGGTGGTGTAGAAGGAAAGAAGACAGTGCTCTGAAATCAGGCCTTGTGCTGCCGGCAGCTGTGCAGCCTGCCTTTAGTCTCACGCTTACAAGTCCCAGTGGATGTTTTGACTTAGAGCTAGCATCTACTTTATCCATTGCTTGAACCAAGCCCCTGGGCTTCATAGAAGCTTTATTTGTGAATCCGCAGAATGAGACTCACAAAGGTTGCATTGCACAAGGCTATCCTGTTAGCACATAACAGAATTGGGATGTGAATGCTGGTCCCTCTTCAATCTTCTCCAGTCCTTCAGACAACAGCCAGGTGGCTGGGGGAGGAAGGAGGCTCTGAAGGGCTTCCTCTTGCTTAACAGACCCAGGATGCTCCGTGTGGTAGAGTGACTCCGCCCACATGCTGGCCTGGCCTGGGTGCACTGGCATGAGCAGAAGCCCCAGGGCAGAGCAGGGGAGGATCCCTGGGTCTACAGGACTCAGGCTCCAAATGGACGACATGGCCAAGAGAGAAGGTTACTTTCCCAATGTTTCATTCCTGGTGGACCCTAAAAGGCCCTCTGGAATGTCAGTCCAAACACACTGCCAACTAGTAGTTCATTTCTCTAGATGAGAATTGGTTTAGATGCATTGAGATTTCATCAGCTTTTTATTTCTATGTGAACTTCCAGAATGATTGACAGGGAGGCAAATCTTTCTTAATTAACCATATGAATTTGTTACAGTTGGATATACTATTATTTTATAAAGTCACCTTTTCCAAAATCTGTGCCGAGTTTCACAAGGTCATGGCTACCGCTTTCCTGAAAGAAATTATGCTACAGAATAGAACCCTGTTCTTTCTGTGCAATATTTTTCTTAAAGTGTATCAGCAAATTCAAATTCTGTGGTGGCCAAAAAAGTGTTATCAAGACCCTATCTCTAAACAAACTGGATGTGTTGCTGCATGCCTACAGTCCTAGCTGTTCAGGAGGTGGAGGTAGGAAGATCTGAATGAAAGGCCAATTTGGGGTAAAAAAATGAAAGACTAGGCTGGGGGTGGTGGAACATGCTTGTAATTCTAGTTTTTGGGGAGAGGCCCAAACCAAAAAAAAAAAAAAGGTAGCAAGATCCATCTCAACTAACAAGATAAGGATGATGTTTTGCACTTATAATACAAGTCATGCAGGAGGAATAGATAGGAGAATGTCACAGTGAAGCTAGCTCCAGACAAAAATACAAGACCTTATCCAAAACAAAACAAACAAAACCCTAAAACTAAAGCTCAGAAGATCTTAGATTGTGGCCCAAATGGTAGAATACCTAATGAGATCCTCAGTTCAAATGAGATCCTCAGATCCTAATGAGGACCATAAAATAAAATAATAAAAGCTGGGTACCAGTGGCTCACACCTGTAATCCTAGCTACTCAGGGGGTTGAGATTTGAGTATAATGACTCAAAAATGGGCAGGAAAGTCTATGAGATGCTTATCTCTAATTAACCCATCAGAAAACCAGAAGTGGCGCTGTGATTCAAAGTGGTAGAGAACTCACCTTGAGCAGAAAAGTTCTGGGAAAGCACCAGGCCCTTAGTTCAAGCCCCAGGACTGACAAAATAATAATGAAATAATAGCAATCACCATTATTTTATAATAATATAATACATTTAATATATTTATTGTAGAATATGTAAATAGAGTCTGTTTATATATTATATAATAAAATATGTAGTATATAATATATGTATATATATATTCTATATTTTATAATAACAATAATTATTATTTTATTATTTAAAAACTCCAAGTCTCTGTCTTCAAGGGAAGGCTTACAATTCAGCTACAGAGAAAATACTAGAGTTGTAAGCACTGAACACCTCCAGCTCTGTGCTGAGCTCTTTGCAAGGGCAATCTCACTAATTCCTCCCACCTGTTTGGGGGATGAGGCTCTAGTAGCTGCAAACCTGAGAAGTCTTGGAGGTTTTGCATCTTCCCAAGGTCACAACTACAGTCAAGGGCAGGGTTGGGAGCCTGCCAAGCATCTCCCTTCACCACCTGTACACCTAACTGTTGGGAGTGAACGGCTGGCAGGTGCCACCTGCCACATTGCCGCCCTCCCTGCTGGGTGTGAGCTGCTTCTCCAACAAGGGGGACAACTCCTGGTGGAACCCCAGGATCTCACAGGTCCTGCCTTCCTACTAGCACCCTAAATGCTCTGCTCCTGGTCAAGCCTGACCTTTGGTTTCTTGATTGAATACTCCACAAGGGAAGGACTTGTCCTTGGGTGCCCTGGGAACTGAGATTGACCTTATAAGGAGAAAAACTCAGCAGCTAGGATGAAATCAGGCCCCAGAACCTTCCACAGGACTGACAGGCCATGACAAGCCCAGCATGCTCACTATCCAATGCTGTCAAGAGCCAGAGCTAAAGCCTTGTCAGAGCTCACTTTCTTGAACCTGTTGCTCTGGAGAGTCAAGTTGAAGTTCAGGGATGGGCAGCTCATGTCTAGCACTCCTTGATTAAGAATGCCGGGGCACTCAGGTGAGTGGAGCTTGGAGCTGGGCTTGCTTTTTCAAGCTGGAAATGGATTTTGGAGCTGTCCTAGGCCTTGATCCTTTCATTCACTCTAATTTAGTTTCAGGTTCTGAATGTACAGCTCCCACCCTGCCTCTCTACAAGGTAGGACCCCGCTGAAGACTTGCTGTTGTGAGTGACACAGCTGAGCCTGAGGGCTGGAAGAAGAGGCAAGCCAAATAGAAAGGCCAAGTCCAGAGAGGCCTCTCCTGGATTATATTATCTGTGCACTTAAAGCCATGGAAAACATCACTAGTGAAACTTCAACTCCATGGCTATAGGGCCTGGAAAACAAAAGAAAGCAAAGAACCTTTCCTTCCACCTCCCCTTCTGCCTTCTGGCTTCCTTTTCTGAGACTACAGGGTGCTACCTGTGTGAGCTGGCCAACAGTTCGGCAGCCAGTAAATGTGGGGTCTGGCTCCATCCCAGGTGACTCGCTGGAGGCTGCTCTCCCTCCCAACTTATCTATTGGGCCAGCACACTGCACCGCACCGCTGGGGGGAGAGGTGAGCGTGCCTGCCCCTGTGACTCATGCAAGGAAGTGAGAGGCACACAGGTCTGGCTCACCAAGGCCTCCCGGCTCCCCAGGCTTACTAACCCAGGCAGCGTGGCAGACACAGATCCCAGGGAGGAACTGGGAGTTCCTGGAGGACCACCGTCACTGATGGATGACAAATAGGACCTGATTGGTCCTATTTTTCTCCCTTCTCCTCCTTCCTTTCTTCTTTCCTCCTCCTCTTCTGCTTTTTTCTTTTCTTCTTCTTTTTCCTCTTCCTCCTTTCCTCCCCTTTTTTCTTCCTTGCTTCCATTTTTCTTCCTCCTTCTTTCCGACTCTTCTTCTTCCTCCTCCTCCTCTTTCTGCTGCTTCTATTGCTTCTGTGGCTTCCTTCTCCCCCCCCTCTTCCTATCCTCATTCTCCTCTCCCTTCCCTTCCCCCTCTTCTCCTCCTCCATTCTTCTTCTACTTCAGTTAACTGGGAAGCTTTTTTCAGAAGGGTGAGACGCAATGGATTCTTCAAACTTCTTCCTAAGCTCAGGTCCAATCAGGATTCCTCAGCATCCTCCAAGTTCCCTCCTGTGAGCAATATGTAAGCACTGTGGTCGACTATAACTGCATCATGGGAGTGGTGTCTGGGGAGAGCCCTGTAGAACAGCACTTAGGGTGCCCTGCTTATTCCACAGTCCCAGCCCAGACACTACACAGTTCAGGAGTAGGCTCTAGGAAGGCAGGCCCAGCCCTCCGCTTTCCTCATCTGCCAGCTGCCTCACCACTGCAAAGCCGAGAGCCCTTGACTGGCTCAAAAACCCTGAAGTGAACTTGAACTTTTCCAGGGGAAAATGGGAAAATGGGAGAGGCAATGCCCAAGCTATCAACCCACAATTGGCAGCTTCAGGTGGGCAGCAAACCTCTTTAACAAAGTCATTCTCTCTTCTAGCACAGGTAGCTGAGCTCCTTGGATGAGCTCAGCTTAGCTGAACATTAACTGAGAACCTACTAAGTGCCACATCTGTCAGGCACTGTAGAAACAAGCATGGATGAACTTATTATTCATTGAATCCTCAGCTTCCAGGCCTGAAGCACTTGAAAGAGAGAGAATTATTCACCCAAGAACAGTAATAGGAACCCATTGCTTGTGGAAATGGTTTACTAGATTCTGTTTTTCTCCTAGATTTATGTTTAGGGGGTCCTAAAGCAATCATTTTCCAACATTTCTCTTTCCTTCCAACCTTTCCTCCTTCTGTGAGGTTTAGCTGGACATATGAGGAAAGGAAACCAATGGGTGGATTTTTGTTTTTAATATTGTTATTATCTAAGTAGTTGTACAAAGGAGTTGCCATTCAATAAAGCAGTTTATGAACATAGTGCATCTTGATCAAAGTCACCCCTTTCAACACTTGCACCTCCCTTCCACCCACCCTTTCCCTTATTTTTCTAAATGTTGTGGTGTATACAATGAATTCATGACTTTATGCTTCCCTCCTCATTCATTTACCAAACAGGTGTTTTGTTCTTATTTTTTTATTACTCTCTTAAGTAGTTACAAAGGGATTTCAACCCATCATATCAGTTTGTGAGTATAATACATCCTGATCTATGTTACCCCTTCCTCATTCTCTCCCATCTCATTCACCCCTTCCATTGTCTCAATTTAGCTGGTTCCATTTTTACACATGTATATTGAATGTTACAACTGCCTTTGCCTACCCTTCCTCTGTCCCCATCGCCTTGACCTTCCCCTCCCCCACAGCTGTTGTCCCTGCTGCTGGGTACCTCAGGGAGCTGGGAGACAACTTGTCTGGCCTTGTCCTCCCGGCCATCAATGAAACTGGAGGCCGTGTCCACCAAGTCTGCCTGTCTGTTGTTGACAGAGGCATTAACTGGGAAAATGTGACCTGTCCTGGCTCTGGGCCCACAAGTTCACAGACAGACAAACCCTACAGGCAGCAGACAGCTATCTGAGGAGGCTGGGCCTCCTGAGGACCAAAGGAAAGTCTGCAGGCCTTGGGGGACAGGAGGCAGTGTTAATACCCAATGAAGAAAGAGGAAAAGGTGCACCTTTGTAGAGCTTTTGCTTGTGGACAGTTTCCTTACAGAAAAAAAGGAAATGGACCTTAATTCATCCGTGATGAAGTTTCCTACAGTGTGTGCCAGGCACCAGGACACAAAGGTTCAGCAAAGGACCGAGACAGGGTGCCAAGAAGAGAAGCTTCTAGAACCTGCTCCATCCCCACATCGAGGACAGGTTTTAGACCTTCTAGAGCATGCTCCACACTGGGCAGGGTTTGGTACTGGTGTCTACCAGGCATGTGGAAGTTTCTGTAACCTAGAAATGACACAGGGGAGGCCTCACTGGCTATGGTGAGCCAGCCTTCTGGAAATAGCACAAGCACGGCTGTCACAGCTCCCAGACTCACAGAGGACAGTCATATGGAAGACTACATCCTGTACCACCACGGTCTGGGCTAGACGAGGCTCTCACTCATGGTGGGAGTCAGTCTGCCTGGCCTCCAGGTGCCAAGGACTTTGTAGTACTCGTGAGCTGTTCATTAGCATTGGAAGAAAGCAGCCAGGCTGGGAGGGCAGGGCTAGGTAGGGCAGGGAGGCCGCCTCAGCGCTGCCAGAAGGGTTGTCTGAATAGTTAAGTGCTTGCTCAGCCGCCTCCGGTGTGTAGTCTGTGCCCTTGCCACCCTGGGGCTGTGGGCTGGAAGGGGGCCTAGGGCTGAGCTGGCAGTGGCTGTACCCCACCCTCAGGTCCCAGTGATGGGGAACACCCACCAGGATACAGATCCTTCACCTTTCCACTAAAAGCAGACAGAAGGCTCAAAGGCCTCTTCATCTACCTCCGTGTTTACTTAGGAGAGAGCAGAGAAAAAGCAGGAGGAAATGGAAAACCTCTCTTCCTGGCCACAGGTCCCTGGCAGGGAGAGAGGCACATGGGGGCTCTCTCCCAGGTGAGTCTCCTTCAGCTGAGAGATGAGGAGTGGTTCTGTCCAGACCTTCTTGGTTTATGTCTTCAGGTAAACATAACCCGTGAGCCTGACAAGTGGGGAGTAGAAGCTCCACACAGTGGTCATATCCTGAAGACTTTGCAGCAAGAAATCAAAGCTACAGGGCATGGTGTCCCACACCTATAATCCTAGCTACTCAAAAGGCTAAGATCTAAGGATCCCAGTTCAGAGCCAGGCTGGGCATAAAAGTCTATGAGACTTTAATCTCCAATTAAGTACCCAAAAAGTGGGAAGTGGAGCTGTGATTCAAGTGGGGGAGTGCTAGCCTTGGGCAAGCAAGCAAATTACCAACCCTAAAAACCGATAGCACCAATTCCTCCGTTCAAGCCCCAGGACTGGCACAAAAAACAAGTAGAAATCAAAGTTTGCCCTAAGATCAGTCTCTGTTCACTCAGACAGTATTCATCTTGGCTGCTGCAATTGCTGCTGCTGTTTCTGGGGTGTTGGACAGGAGGAGAACATCTGACAGTATGTAATCTTTTCCTTTTCTTTTGACTTCCCACTTGGTTAGTCCAGAATTTATTACTCTCTAACTCTTCATTGTAGTTATTGTTCCAAATAGAGTCTAATAGGGTTTCATGCTGACTTGGATGTTGATCGTCTATTTATGTTTCTTTTGTAGCTAGGATGATAAGCGCACAACACCATCCTGGGAGATGATGTATCTCAAACTTCTTTTTTCCAGGGCTGGTTTTAAACATCAATTCTCTGGATGTCTACCTTCCAAGTAGATAGGATTACAGATGTGAGACATGGTACTTGTTTCAGTGACTTTTGTGAGAAGGTTAAGTATCTGTGTGAGAGGGAGGTCATTCCAAGAAGAGAGAGCCTGGCATAGTGGCCCAAGCCAGGAGTATAAAATGCAGGTGCCAGAGCAAGTAGGATTCTGGCTTCAACCTTGTAGAATCTGTCCTCAGTCTGGCCACAAATCATCTGGATCCCAGGATAGAAAAAAAAAGGTTACTAGTGAAAAAAAATTAAATACATAAAATATAAAATATTTCCATACAACCTATCATCTTCCCAGGTTCTGGGATTAGAACTTGGACAATAAAAAAATGGGAAGCATTGCTGTCTTATCATAGGTGGCTTATATTATTTAATTGAAGAGAAATGCATGTGATTCCCAACAATAGCCTAGCTAAGATTCAACCAGAGAAAGAGGAGAGAGAAGGAAAGAGAGAGAGAGAGAGAGAGAGAGAGACAGACAGACAGAAAAGACTTTTGTTATCTTGTTCATTTCTATTTCCTACCTCCCCTTGGTTATTCCGAAACAAAGTCTCACTGTGATCCCAAGCTGGCCTTAAATTCATGGTCCGCCTGCTTCTGCCTCCTGGGTGTTGGGATTACATGTGTGCACCACCATGCTGGGCTTCTTCAATTTTCTTGAGTACAGGAGATCTTCAGTATCCATGGGCATGTGGTTCCAAGGAGACCACTGGGGTGGAAAAACTGCACATGCTCAGGGTGCAACGTTCAATGCAGTTCTGTGAGGCGAGACTCATTTTTCCATCATGCCGCCAACTTCTTCCAAAGATGCTGCTTTTCAATGTCTCAAATTTTCACTCAATCACTTAAATTAACCATGTTTATGCTTGCATTGCTTCTTGGTCAACATTTGCCTTTGTGTGTGAGTGCTGGTCATGCACTGTCTCTAAACATTTTGGTCAAGGCTAGCCCTCTACCACTTGAGCCACAGCTTTACTTCTTACTTCTTGGGGGTAGATAGAGATAAAAAATCACATAGACTTTAAAAGCCAGGCTGGCTTTTAACTGAATTTTGTATGATTCCATAAAATTTTAGACTGTGTTTTTTCCCCTCCTCAAAATAAAGATTTCTGAAAAATATTTCCTCTATCTTAAGGCAAGAGATTATTTGAAGTCTATAATAGAACACCCCAAAACTTGTTCCTATCCTTTAGAAAAAATGGCGTATTTTGAAGTGTGTGGCTCACTTAATCTTCAAGAAAGGTAGGTTCACAGAAAGTCATAAATCTTAAAAGTATCTGAGAGTCATAGGCAAGTGCTCTAGCTCTAGAGCCATACCATAGCCTATCATGCTTTGTTTTTTAGACAGGTTCTCATATTGTTTTGCTTGGGCTGGCTTTGGATCTCCACCCCCTGTGAATAGTGGAAATTACAGGCATGAACCACTGTCCTTAACCCTGTGAAATTTAGAGCATGAGCAAATCATATGATCATACAGCCTGTTCCTCTGAATTTAAAGTAAGAAACTGAGCCCAGAAAGATGTGGTGACAGGGGTACTATGAGGAGAAAAAGAAGCAACCCAAAGGGTAGAGTTGTCCTCACCTTTTTGAGGCCTTGGGCGAGGTTTCTTAACTCCTGCCAATCTCAGTTCTTCATCAGCTAAATGGGGTAAAAATGTCAGGTCTTACCTTCCTGAGCAGTTGTAAGAAATGCGTTCAACCAAACAAAAGTGTTTTATCCTGGGCCTCCCACGTGAGGCTCTACACTTAGAGCTGGAAACAGAGTGGTGAATAAAACTTAGCCCATGAGCACAGAAGGGTAGATTTGAGTTAGTAGTCGGTGAGCTTCAAGCATAGTAGGTGTATGGCTTAGTGTTGTGGGTCTCTGGCTCATTGGTAAAGTCAAGTTCTATTTTCCGAAGGCAGGGGTATTCTGTTTTAAATCGTCAGTGCCATGTCTAGTTCTGACACAGTCTAGTATCTTAATAAGTGTTGAACAAAACAAATGTTTTTCGTACCCCCAGGCACAAGAGGACTTAAGGTGCCTAAGAAAAGGATGAGGTTTGGTGGAGTGAGGAAGAAGAGCATCTTGGGAGAGACAAGAGTTTGGCACAAAGTCAAGGAACAGGGAAATGAATCAGTGGATCCAGGGTGTATTTCCTTTTAGAAATAAAATCAATCTGTGGATAAAATACTTCAGGTCACATTCCCATGTGAATGTCTTTTCCACCAAATAAATCAGTTTCACTAAGTTTTTTTTTATCTTTTAGTAAATATATTTTTCCATTGTAAAAATACTGCACAGAGGGGTTACAGTTACATGAGCAAGGTAATGAGTCCATTTCCTATAGAGCATAGATACCCCCTTCTTTGTTTTTCCCCTACTATCCCTTTCCTCCCTACTTCCCCAAATCCTCCCTCCTGCCCCGTCCCCCCACAAAGCTGTAAAGTTTATTTTCAATATAGTGTCTTGTACATCTCATTGTTACAAAGGGTCAACCTGTATCCTTATTTCAGCATTTATTATTTCCCTTCCCCTCCCCAAATTAGAAAAATGTATATACAAGATGCAGGACACTGGGATCAAATACAGTGACAACAGGGGTTCTACCATGGGGGAAGAACATACAGAGAAACAAACAAACAAGTACATTATAAGTACATTAAAAAGAACAAGAAAGATAACATCTCTCGTGTCCCTATCTTGGGGTTCATTTCACTCTAGCATCAGGTTATATGGTCATAAGAACATACCACTTATGCTTGTCCTAGACATATACTAGTTATTGTAGATAAGGGAAACCATGGGACCTATGTTTCTTTGAGTGTGGCTTAATGCACTTAATATAATTTTTTCCAAGTCTTTCCATTTCCTCACAAATGGGGCGGGGTAATTCTTTCTGATGGAGGCATAGAATTCCATTATATATGTATGTATCTATGTATATATATGTATATGTATATACATGTATATGCATATACATATATGTATATATGTATATGTGTGTATGTACACACACACACACACACACACACACACCACATTTTCTTGACCCATTCATCTCTTGCAGGGCATCTGGGTTGGTTCCATATCTTAGCTATGGTAAATAATGCTGCAATAAACATAGTTGTGCTGGTAGCTTTAGAATGGTCTTGTTTGTGATTGTTTGGGTAAATGCCCAGAAGTGGGATTGCTGGGTCATTCACTAAGTTTTTAAAATAGAAATAAGTACAATTTATATCAATGTCACTGTGAAAGAAAAATATAAACAATCCTGTTCATACCATCCTGTCCAAATTGGAATAAGAACACGAGGGCATTGTGATGGCAAAGAGAAGGGATAATGTCATGCCTAGGGACAGGAAGCCACGGCCTCGCTTTGGATTTCTGTGTGGGTGAGACACTGTCTGCAACAACCTGACCTATGCTGGCCTGCGGGGAAGGGGCAGAGAGCAGGAGCCAGGTTGGGACCATGGGAGCAGCTGGTGATGGATAAACCATCACACAGAGTCTGCCAAGTCCCTAGCTTCTCTTTTTCTCACAGAGTAAACCCTCTGTAGGCCTTATGAACAAGAGTGAAGAAAGGTTGGTTTTGCAAGAATGTTCAAGTGACCATCTCAAGGGATGAACTCTAGATCTTACTCAGTTCGCATAGGCTGTATGGTCGCCAGGTAAGTCATCTCAACTCTCTAAATGTCTTATCTCCTCATGTGTTAATTTGAGAAGCTGGAACTAGATTGAATATGGTAAACACCCCTAGAAGAATGTCTACGCACTGCGGCCTGTCCACAGCAGACATTGCTAACCAACTGTCCTCGACTTCTTTTTATCACTAGTTGCTAGAACCTCTTCCCTCAGAGCCCACTGTCTTATGAAATCAACCCCATTTGGGATTGGAGCACATCTACAATTGGTTTGCTATCCTTGATCAGACAGTTTTTATAACGCCCTTTTACCCTAGATTTAAAATGATTCTAGGGGCTGGGAAGGTGGCTCAGTGGTAGAGCGCTTGCCTTGCATGCTCAAGGCCCTGGGTTTGATTCCTCAGCACCACATAAGCAAAAAGAAAAAAGCCGGAAGTGGCGCTGTGGCTCAAGTGGTAGAGTGCTAGCCTTGAACTGAAGAGCTGAGGGACAGCGCCCAGGCCCAGAGTTCAGGCCCTATGACTGGACCCCCCCCCCAAAAAAAAAAAGAGTCTTAAAATGATTCTAAATTGTTAGCTGTAGGTTTGACCACTACAATGATTACAACACAGAAGTAGAAGGTTCCATGAAGTCAGGAAATAGGTGTGGTGGGTCTGTGTAGGTAGACACCATGGAGATTACTCATATTTATGTAGAGTTCTCTTACCAGCACTGCCAGGCAACTGCTGAAAGAGGGGAACCTTCCGCTACACTTCATGAAAGTTAAGGTGAACCACGCATTGGGGCTCACACTTGTAATCCTAGCCACTCAGGAGACTGAGATTTGAAGATCAAGGTTTGAAGCCAGCCTAGACAGAAAAGTCCATGAAACTCTTATCTCCAATTAACTAGCAAAAACCCAAAAGTGGAGATGTGGCTCAAGTGGTAGGGTGTCAACCTTCAACACAAGCATCTAAGTAAGAGTGTGTGAGAGGCCCAGAGTTCAAGCAAACAAACAACAAATGAAAGCCAAAAAAAATCAAAGCCCCCCCCCCAAAGTTAACGAAATATAAGCTTGTGTTTCTGTGTCAGGGTCAATTTCACTCCAGGCAATAACTGTTAGGGCAGTGTTGCTAGGAAACGAGCATCTGTTAGTCTGGGAAATTTGGGATAGGAGTGTGTCATTCATGCAATGAAAACAGGGAAGGGCCTTGAAGCATTTGCAGCTGGTCTCTGTCCAATTCTATTCAAGGGAACATGGCACGAGGCCTTTTAGAGACAGCCATGGTAGAGAGTCTTTCTCGAGGTGATGTAATTTCCAGTGTTAGGTGACCCAGAGTGCTGCCCTGGGGGCCACTCCATCTGCCCAGCCAGCGTGTTCCTCTTCACAGCTGTGGCCTGGCTTCTGACCCAAACCCGGTGACAGAGTGCTGGGACCAGAACAACAGCTGAGCAGAGCAGAAGATGACACCTCGTTACAAAGGAGCCCGGAAAGCGAACTCATCCTCCAGGAATCTACCCTTTGGAGCTTAGGAAGACCCTGGCCTATCCCTTGAAAGCCTCTCCCTTCCCAGACCTCTCCTCACCCTCGGCCTCTGGCTTCTTTGGTATTTCACTGCAAAGCTTAGCAGGTGACCTCATGTCCATTGTTTATTTCTGCTTCAAGTAAGTCTTCTGAGATATCTTCATCTCAATTTGTTGTTGTTGGTAGTTGTTTGGAGTCTTGAACTCAGGACCTGGGCTCTGTCCCTGAGTTCTTTTTTTTGGGGGGGGGGAGGGTCCGGTCGTGGGGCCTGAACTCTGGGCCTGGGCACTGTCCCTCAGCTCTTCAGCTCAAGGCTAGCACTCTACCACTTGAGCCACAGCGTCACTTCTGGCTTTTTTCTTTTTGCTTATGTGGTGATGAGGAATCGAACCCAGGGCCTCATGCATGCAAGGCAAGCACTCTACCACTGAGCCACCTTCCCAGCCCCCTGTCCCTGAGTTCTTTTGCGCAAGACTAGTGTTTTATCACTTTGAGCCACAGCACCATTTCTGGTTTTCTGGTGCTTAACTGGAGTTAAGAGTCTTGTGGGGACTTTTCTGCCCTGGCTGGCTTCAAATTGTGATCTTCAGATCGTAGTCTCCTGAGTATCTAGGCTTACAGGTGTGAGCCACCACAGCCCAGCTCTTCATCTCAATTTTACAAAAGAAGAAATTAATTTCTAAGAAATTAATCTACCCCAGATTATATAGCTATTAAATGATAAGGTTCCATTCTTTATAAACTATTTGAATGTCATCTCTGACACCTGCCTCCTCTCACTGTACCAACCTCTCACTCTTGCCCTGTGTCTGTGGCTAGCTGCCTTCCAGAGGCAAAAATCTCTACTAAAGTCCCTTGGTGACTAGACTATCCTGAGGGATTGCAAGCTTCTTTACTCCCACACTGAATTCCTCCCCCCTCCCTCCTTCCTTCCTTGTTCCTCCCTCTCTCTCTTCCTTCCTTCCTTCCTCTTGGAGGCAGTACTGATTGACTTTAGGGACCCATGCTCAAGTGCTCTACTACCCGAGCCATGCAGCCAGCCTTTTTCACTTATTTATTTTTCAGGAAGTGTCCCCTGTTCTTACTTAGCTGGATTCCATCCGCAGTTCTCCTGCTCTGCCTCCTGAGTTCTTGGTATTACAGGCATAAGCCATCACACTTCCCCATCCCCCTTTCCTTCTCAACTTGCCTTGCTTTGAGAGAAGCCACAAAGGCAAGGTGAGTTCATCGTGATTCTTAACCACAGGGTAAGAGAACATGAATGGAGAACAGGCATTCAAGTTTGGGATCAAGTTTCTCAAACCATTAAGGGTTCGGTGCTCCCAGAATTTTCTCAGCAGGACTTCTCCTGCATTAGCGATCTCATTTCTAGGGAATTCCTGGTTTGCCTTATAATTATAAATCGAACCCATTCCCAAGCATCAGATCACCATTTATACTTAGAGAGTCTTAGTGTTGTATTTATTTTTCCCTGGGTCCAGGAAGTTGGTCCCTGGGTCCCCAAATTAGCAATTGAGAATACTAGAGAGAAATTCTGTGTTTGAGCAACTGAAGACCCTCAATTGCAGAAACTTGCAATGTAACTCTGGACTTGGCTTTTTTTTCCCCAGCTATAAAAATGACATCAGTGCTACTAATAGTTTTGCCTATAAACCATGGTGCAGGCAATATTCCAAAGCAATTTACATAAACTAACTCATTGAACTCTCTCAGTATTATCTATGACTAAAGACTACTATCATCCCCATTCTACAGACCAGGCAACCCAGGTGTTGGGAAATTAACCACTTCCCCAATGGTACATAGGTACTAAGTGTAGAGCTGGGAGGGAAACTCAAACTCTCAACCACTGTACAGAGCACTTCTGCTCAGTGATTCCCTCATGCTTACATGTGAGAAGTTCACTGGTATTGTTATTGCTTTGTATGCCACTTGCACCTGCAAAAATAAAATCTCATTTCTTCTTTTGATGTAGAAATTTACAAAAACAAATTGTCTTCTCTCTCTCTCTCTCTTTCTCTCTCTCTCTCTCTCTCTTTGTACTTGTTCTGGGGCTTGAACTCAGGGCCTAGACACTGTCCTTTAGCTTTTTCCCTTAAGACTGGTATTCTACCACTTGGGCCACAGCTTCACTTTCAGCTTTTTTTGGTGGTTAATTGGAGAGAAGAGCCTTACAGACTGACTTGGAATCACAATCCTCACATCTCAGCCTCCTGTGTAGCTAGGATTATGGGCATGAGCCACTGGTGGCCCGGCTAAAACCAAATTTTCTTAAGGAGAATGTGCCAAGCTGGTTGTGAAAGTGTAAGAGCAGAAACTAGAGCATTAAAGAGCCACTCCCTCCCTTCCGGTCCTCCCAAGTTGATTAACTTGAGTGACGCAAACAGCTCAGAGTAGAGGCCTATATGCAACCCTAGAGGCCTAGCCTGAAATCCATTCTGAAGCCTGGGCCAGCCTTTCCCTCTGGTGCCTCTGCCCCTCCAGGGCAGGAAGAGGGGCCTTCTTTACTGTGTCAGAACTTAAGCAGGTATGTTTAGAAGTGCCCGTCTACCAATGGCCCTGGCCTCTTTCAAGCCAGCTTCTGCCTCACCAGTCACCATGGCCCCCAGGTGCCATATAACATGGACACTGTGCAATGCTGCTCTGTCAGATGACAATAGCACAATGACCAGACCTCGGCGTGAGGATGAGAAGACACAGGTATGGGCTCTGCATCTCCCCCCAGGAATGGGCACATGGGATTTGTCATAGGCCTCTCAAGTGTTCTCAGCTTTATTCATAGAACAAAGAACCACTGTTTCCAGGCAGCACCTTGGCAGGAGGCTGAATAATGCAGTCACCGTAACCTCAGTGAAAATGCTGCCTGCCCTGTTGGTGTCGCTCTGAACTGCCACTCTTTAATCTGTGTCTAGCATTGGTCATCATCAAGGGCTGGCATTCAATCTCATTCACTCACTCAACAAACAGTAATTGAAGGCATGTGTCACTTTCTTTGTAAATAACATGCAGGGCTGTAAAATGACTCATGAGCATCTTGAATAGGCCTTTGTAGAAGCAGAACTCTTGCATTGTTCCTGAGACCTGCCCCTCTTCTGATTTCTCCCAACTCATTGAGCAGCATGGACATCCACCCAGGTGCTCAAGCCCAAACCCCAAAGTTGCCTTTGACTTCTCTTTTTCATCTTCCCATCCACCAGCCTGTATGTGCACAATACACCTGCCTCCTTTCTGCTTGCTCTCTACCTGGCTTCTCCAGCCACTTAGGCTGGTCTAGACCAGTCCCTCCTCTCCCTCTGTAGGTGTCAGCATCAAGACAGTGTCACTCCACTCCTGGGAAGTCTGCAGTGGTTTTCCTGTGTCCTAAAACATAAATCAAAGTTCTTATTATGCTGGCAAGGCTCAAGGTGACCTTGCTCCTTCTCTTTCTTCTTCCTGGCCTTCCTCCTACATGGATCCCACTGGAATTGTGATCCGGCCACACTGGCTAGCCCAACTCTGTCATCCCAGCATTCCAAGCTTGTTTTCGTTTTGTTTTTGCTGGTCCTGGGGCTTAAACTCTGGGCCTGCATGCTTCCCTTGAGCTCTACAACCTTTTGTGATTAATTGGAGATAAGAGTCTCATAGGTTATCCTGCCTAGACTAGATTCAAACTGGGATCCTCAGATCCTCAGATCTCAGCCTCCTGAGTGGCTAGGATTACAGGTGTGAGCCACTAGTGTCTGGTCCAAGCTCATTTCTATCCCTAGCCTTTGCACACAGTGAGTGACTCCCCATAGCCTGGGTATTCTTTCCCCATAATATTGCACAGCTCCTTTCATCTGACTAGTTGCCATTCATATGGTGTGTCCTCGGTGGCCAACGCTCCCTCCCCATCCCCTTTTGTGCCAGGACCATCTGCAAATGTCTTAGGTATGTAATGTTCTGCATGCCAAGTTCTATCATCTCCTTCCACTGTACGTATCATGAAGGCAGAGGCCTTGCCAATCACTTACTCCTTATATATTAGAATTGAACACTTCTTTTAACTTAAAGAAAAAAGCTCTACTGGGGTTTCATTTACACTTGCTAAAATGTTCCTGCTTTAGGGGCTGGGAAGGTAGCTCAGCGGTAGAGTGCATGCCTTGCAAGCATGAGGCCCTGGGTTTGATTCCTCAGCACCACATAAACAGAAAAAGCTGGAAGTGGTGCTGTGGCTCCAGTGGCAGAGTGCTAGCCTTGAGCTGAAGAGCTGAGGGACAGCGCCCAGGCCCAGAGTTCAGGCCCCACGACTGGCAAAAATAAATAAATAAGTAAATAAAATGTTCCTGCTTTAAATATGTAGGCTGACTAGTTTTGACAAGAGTATCTACCCACATAATGACCACTCAATCAGGATACTGAATATTGCCATCATCCCCAAAGTTCATTCTTTTTTTTTTGTCAGTCCTGGGGCTTGAACTCTGGGCCTGAGTGCTGTCATTCAGCTCTTCAGCTCAAGGCGAGCGCTCTACCACTTGAGCTACAGTGCCACTTCCCAAAGTTCATTCTTATGACCCTTTCCATTCTTGGCTCCAGGCAACTCCAGATCTTTGTCATTTCATACTACATTTTCCACTTCCAATTATTTTCATAATAATTTTATATTAATCAAATCATACACTGTATACTTGTTATTGTTCAATATATGTTTTATATTCTGAATATATATGTATTTTATATACTAGATATACCTTTTCAAGCCATCTATGTTATGTTATATACCAATTATGTATATATTTTATTACTGAGAGATGTTTGGCTTAAACACTTCTTGAAGGGATGAATCAGTTTGCACTGTTTTTCACTATGGCTGACTTGTTCCACAAAGAATTTATGGAGGTTTATACAACTGAAGATAATATAAGATTTGCTAAACACTGTCTTAGGAAATTAATTTTTTAAGCCTAGCTTTATAATCTCCCTCCCTGACACCCCATGCCCAGGAAGGTGCCTCGTCTTTCTGCATGGTCTTTCATGTAGTGCCATGTGTCTGAACAACCTGACTGTTTCCAGGACTCCTGCCCAGAACACAGCTCACTTAGACCCATTGCTAGCAGTGCCATATCTACTGTCCCACACCCAAGGCAGAAATTCTTGCCTTTCACTCTTCCCTTGGGAGTCTCTCAGCAAATCTTAGTACCTGGAAGATGGACTTTCTCCATTAAGAAATCGGTGGCTGGGAAGGTGGCTCAGTGGTAGAGCTCTTGCCTTGCATGCATGAGGCCCTGGGTTCGATTCCTCAGCACCACATAAGCAAAAAAAAGCCGGAAGTGGCACTGTGGCTCAAGTGGTAGAGCGCTAGCCTTGAGCTGAAGAGTTGAGGGACAGCGCCCAGGCCCAGAGTTCGGGCCCCACGACCGGAGCCCCCCCTCCAAAAAAAAAGAAATCGGACACTCTAAGTTCTGTAATTGTCTCCCTGGTTGGTATTCCTACTTCTACCTTTATGTTTTGTGTCTGTATTCAATATTGTAGCAAAGGAATCCTTTTAAATTAAGGATCAAAACCATCTACTTGTTTCTTAAATGCCACTAAAGCCCAGTGTGATCTTGTTTGTAGTATGCCACTGGCCACTGACCACTGGCCCTATCTCTGCCATACCTGCCTGCTCCAGGATACACTGGCCCAGCAGTGTCCTCCCTCTACGATGGTTTTCCCCAGGGACCCACACAGGCCATTCCTCATGCTTTGCTCCGATGGCTCCTTTTCTGTAAGTGCTTTGCAGACCTCCCTGCTCATTTGCCTCCATACCTTCTAGTTCCCTTCTCTGATTGATTTTCTACATCATGACCCTGCACTGTATTTTACTGGATTCCATAATATCAGATGTAAACTTGCAGCTCATTCTTTGTGTATTCCCCCAGCGGACTGGAAACTTCCTTCTGGAACAACTTTTGCTTTGTATGTCAAGGCAGTATCTAGAGTGAGGAGATTGGAATCCAGGTGCTGATGGCACACACCTGTGATCTGAGTTACTCAGGAGGCTGAGATCTAAGGATTGTTGTTCCAAATCAGCCCAGGCAAGGAAGTCTGTGAAACTCTTATCTCCAGTTAAGGACCAAAAAGCCAGAAGTAGAGATACGGCTCAAGTGATAGAGCACCAGCTTTGAGAGACAAAGCTAAAGGACAATGCCCAGGCCCTAGGTTCAAGTCCCTATACCAGAAAAGAAAAAAAAAGAAGGAAGGAAAATAGACATGTGGTAAGCATACAATAGTGTTTTATTGGATTAATGCAGAAGGCCCTAGAAATGAAGCAAACACATAAAACATGTTATATGGCTCTCTTTTGTGGTTATGGTGGTGGTGGTGGTAGTGGTGATGCTAAGCATTAACACACAGTATCGCACATGTTAAGTACTCTGTCCCTGACTACATCCCCACTGCAAGGTTTTTACAGCTGTAGCTGTCAGTGTTGAGCCATCAACTGGCTCTCTAGCAGTTTCTATGTGCAGACAGGAAAGCAGCTTTAACTACAGGAGTCAGTGTCTATCCATCAAATGGAAGCCAACCTGCTCTTCAGGAAAACATCACTCTCCCTGACCTTGTGCCTAGAGAAGATCTTGCAAAGCGCTTGCAAATTTGTGAGCCAGGTCCTTCTTGGTCAGTGCATCTGGAAACTGGGGTGGCAAGGATCAGAGTGATTCATATTACATTCTCTGATGGGCTTGATGCTGTATGCCAAGGCATCACTGTGTGTCAAAGAGTGGTGTGTGGTTAGAAGAATAGAGCCCAGTAACACAGCTTCCTATTAGCCTGCACTGACCCAGAAGCTGACTGAGGAACAGCCATACCTCATGGTTCTTGGTCTGTGTTTCTTGAGTTTTTTCTTTGACTCTTTAATGACAGTGAGTTGAAGCTTGCAATTGCTGAGACATAAACATGTGGAACATGCGAACATTGCTTTCTGGTGCTACTGTGGAAGTCCAATCTGTACTGCTTTAATGTGTCATGGTGTCCCATGTAAACGACACTCTGTAGAGCAATGCAGTGTACAAACGGGACAACTGCATGACTATCCCTGCTTATGAGGTTGTATAAGTGTAGCAGACAAATAAGATGCCACATATTTATAAAAGTCCAGTGCTCAACATCAGTTTAGTACATACTATCTCCTGTATGACAGAAGTGAGCTAGAGGTTCAAGAGGATCACTGGAAGCTTGAATTTTTTGTTGTGATGGTCATGGGCTTGAACTCAAGGCCTGGGTGCTATTCCTGAGCTCTTTTTTGCTCAAGGCTATAGCTTTATCACTTTGAGCCACACCACCATTTCCAGTTTTTTTTTTTTCTGGTGGATAATTGGAGGTAAGAGTCTCATGGCCTTTCCTGCCCAGGCTGGCTTTGAACCATAATCCTGAGTAGATAGGATTACAGTTGTGAACCACCAGTGCCCAGCTTTTATTCCTGAAGGTAACAAAAATTTGGTTCTTATCCCATAGCATGGATGGGGTATAACCTTTAAGAAAGAGGGGCTAATAGGAAGAAGTTAGGTCACTAGGCATGTTCTTGAAGAAAAGGACTCCAATTCTTGTGTGTGTGTGTGTGTGTGTGTGTGTGTGTGTGTGTTAGTTACCTGGATGCCAGGCCATGGCCAGCTTCCTCTGCCATGCATTCCTGTCACATTATTCTGCCTCACCTCAGGTCCAAAAGCAACAGAGTGAACCAACCTGGACCTGAAACCTCCAAAGCTGTGAGCCAAAACGAACCTTTCTTCCTTTTAAGTCGTTTATCTCAGGCATCTCTTTACAATCTTGGGAAGCTGCTTGACACACTGTTCTACAGAAAGGATTTGAAATTGGATCCATCACAGAAGGATCACAAAAATATCCATCTGAAAAAACATCAAAGCAGTTGAAGGAAAATATAGTCACTTCCATGCCAGCTATAAAGTATCCAAGTTGAGTTCCCATTGGCCAACTCGCTTGAGCAGTTGAATTTTCCCTTCTATACACTAATTGTGAAGCAAATGTCAAGGTACATAACCAAAGTATATTGCTATTTGGGAGTTGTTAGCCATAAACAACACCTGGCTGTAGTTAGTTGTTTCACTCATAAGCTTAATTCTCTATGAAAAGTAAAGTAATACAAACATTCATTCTACTCAAGTCTGTTTTATGTTTGGGGGAACTTGACTGGCATGTAGCAGGAGAATCAGTATTTCTCTGTGTCCTTGTGTAAGAAATCCATTTCTTGAATTTCCCGGGTGAGCTAGAGATTCTTGTAAGTCTACATTTTCCACACATGTTCACCCAAAGACACCCATTACTTTTTCGTTTCATTTATTGGGAAAAATTATGAAATTACATGGTAATGACTAAGCCAATACCTCAGCTTTCTTGCTCGTGGCTGACTGAGTCTCAGGGAATGCAGTTGCATAGTCAGACCGCCTGGAGAGTCTGTCATGCACTGTCACAGATTGGGTTTGAGGTGGAAGTTGGAGATATGGATCAAGAAGACATGACCTTTGACCTCGAGAAGCTCCTAATATGGTGGAGGAGTAATACTGCTCTAGCACTGCAAGGTGGTACATGTGTTATCCCCTGAGGGGATGCTGTGGTCATGTGATCCCTGTGGGTGGGAGGGATCCAGAGTTTCCAAGGGAAGTGGGCCTGTGCTGGACTTCATGAAGATTGGCATATGGAAAGTTGGTTCTCCTAGGGGAGAGCTGCTCATCCATCATCTTTCTCTGACTGTTATTTGGACCAAGGTCTTTTGGGGTCTCTTGGCTATAGCAACTGAGCCCATTGCCTAATTGATAGAGCTGTAGAATGGGTCTTGAGCTTCCCTCCTCCTAACACACAAACCAATTTGACTCAGACAACAAAGAGGAAGGAAGGAAGGCAGCCAATTGGTAATGAGCCAGCATTATTCCAATCATTTCACACATATCAACGCTGACCTCCCACTGACTCTGCTGGGCAGAAGTTATCGCTCCCTTCTAGTCATGAGAGCAGAGGTACAAAGATTCTCCCAGCACACACACACACATGGCCTAGACAGGGCTGTCACTTTCTACTGCTCGGAAATACTGTCAGGCAGGGAAAACCTTACAGGACCAAATGTCCTTCTTCACTTCTGGAGAGTAAGAGGGGAAAAATAAATCTCCAGTGTTCTATTAATTCTAAGAAAGGCAGGTTGTCTGGGTGAAATTTAGAAGCATGAATCTTTTAGAAATGGAAAAAAAATTGGAAATATCCAGAGAGATCATCTTGTTTTACCCACGTGGGAAGTGGGGCCTGGAGAGGTAAAGTGACCTATTTCTAAGTTTAGTGATGATGTCATAGTTCATGCTTTTTTAACAACACGCTATGAGCCTGGCATCCATGATCTCCAATGGGCAAAAAGCAAATTAGGGTCTAGATTTTTTTAAATTTTTTATTGTAAAGATACTATACAGAGGGTTACAGTTACATGAGTAAGATAATGAGTACACTTCCTATTGAACATTGTTACCCCCTCCATTGTTTTCCCCCTACCATCTCTTCCTTCCCTACCTTCCCTGAGGTTCTCTTTTTTTTAATTGTGATTAAGTGATTACATAATTTTCCAAATTTCACAGTATTGTGGAATAATGATGCTCATTTAAAGTCACAAGTTCATTCTAACTTTCCTGGAGCAAATTGTCTATCATAGTCTATAACATATAACAGTGTACACATATACACCATACATGTGATCAGCAGCGTGGGGATATTTAGTAGTGGTTCAACCAGATGAGTGGAAGTTCTTTGTTTCTTAAGTCCTGTTAATTTTGTCGTATCACCTAACATTTTGGATTTAACATCCACTTATCAGGGAGGGTCTAGATTTTCTTGCAGACCTTCTTCATGTCTCTGTACTGAAGCAGGTTATAATTCAAAGAGCCTTCATTAGTGTCTCAGTGATGATCTTTGACCTTTACTGGTCAGTGATAGCTGACCTTTGAGCCCATTCTAATAGATGCCAAACCTTGTCTTTGTACTAGGTTTTCCTTCCTTGGTCCTTTCTCTCTAAATCACTACCTCTCTAGCCCGAGTTCTCCCCATTCTTCATTCTGTTTTCAGGATACAGTTAAGCAACTTACAGTTTGGTAGAAGTTGAATTCATGACATAAAGCATGTTCATTTAGGCTCTCCTTTCAATCATCAATGAAAACAGTATCTCTTCATCTAAGAGACTTTAGACCTGGCCAGCAAATGGAAAGGATGGAGGCCAGGAGAACAGTAATGGTGAGGAAAGGGCAGAGGCATGTCATTGGAAATGAGTGATCTGCATAGTAAGGAGACGATTGCCCCAAGCCCCCTTATGTCATCCTAGCTGGCCTGCATGCTGGGCTCAACACTGCCTTTGAGAAAAGATGCTCCAGTGATGAAATGAGTGCATTCGTATCTGTCTGCTGAGCTCCCTGCATTCCTGCAAGGCTCCTGACTGGAGCAGGCTGAGTCAGGGATGGGCCCATTAGTTAGATAAACTTAGAGACTACAGGTTTCTCAATACTTTGTAAACAGATCTCTTGTGGGAGTAGTTCTCTTTCCCTTAAATGGATAATGAGAAAAGGTTGGATGCAAATCAAGAATTCAGTTTCTAACCAAACAAATTTCCACCCACACAGATAACTGGATGCATTTTATTATAGGCAAATTCTAATCAAGTAAAAGATTTTTCCTGGTATGGTGGCTCACGCCTGTAATCCTAGCTACTCAGGCTGAAATTTGAGGATTGTTGTTCTAAGCCAGCCCAGGCAGGAAAGTCTATGAGACTCTTATCTCCAGTTAATCAGCAAAAAAGACAGAAAAAAAAGCCAGAAGTGGAACTGTGCCTCAAGAAACAGAATGCCAGCCTTGAGCAAAAAAGCTAAGGAACAGAACCCAGGTCCTAAGTTCAAACCCCAGTACACACACACACACACACACACACACACACACACACACACACAATTTCATCATTTCTCAGGCCAACTTCTTCTCTTTTTTTGGTTGGTCATGAGGCTTGAACTCTGGGCCTGGGTGCTGTCCTTCAGCTCCTCAGCTCAAGGTGAGTGCTCTATTACTTGAGCCACAGTGCCACTTCTGGTTTCAGGTGGTTAACTGGAGATAAAAGTCTCATGGACTTTGTTGCCTGGGCTAGCAGATCTCAGACTCTTGGGTAGCTAGGATTATTTCTTATTGTAACAAGATAAGGATCTATAAGGATTCTGAAACTGTCCCTGTAACTATCCCTGTCTGGGTTGCTGTACGCCAAGATAGCTCAATTTCAAAGCATCAGCAAAGCCTCTGAGGCTGTATATGTTTGCCCTTCATGCTGTGCCTGAGGGGAAGCCCAGCGGAGCAGTCAAGGAGATCCGGATCTGGTTGCACCTGAGATATTGGCAGCATCTTAAATCCCACTCTGATCAGATGGGGGTTGGATTCAGAGTCTGGCCTAGGGAGCTTGGACATGACCTTGACATGAATGACACTTGACTTTTCAAAGCCTTGGAGTGTTCTTGACTTAAGAAATAGGAACCTCAATACCTATCACTTTGCAGCACTGTGATGTGGACCAGGCAATGCACCTGCACTTAGGAATCCCTGCTCCATGATCAGGAGCTTTCCCAAGCAGGCTGTGCTCTAGCAACCAACACAAAGTTGGTTGCCGATGACAGGGAAAACACAAACACAAAAATTGTCTATGTTCTCAACACTCAGAAAGAATCTGTTTTGGGGCTGGGAAGGTGGCTCAGTGGTAGAGTGCTTGCCTTGCATGCATGAGGCCCTGGGTTCGATTCCTCAGCACCACATAAGCAGAAAGCCAGAAGTGGTGCTGTGGCTCAAGTGGTAGAGTGCTAGCCTTGAGCTGAAGAGCTGAGGGACAGTGCCCAGGCCCAGAGATCAGGCCCCACAACCAGACCCCCTCCCCCAAAAAAGAATCTGTTCTATACTGTTATGTGGTTTCTTTAATATCACTAAAGACACACACACACAGACATACATACACACACACACACACACACACACACACACAGAGAAAATTACATAGAACTCTGTGGTTTGTGTTGTTTTTTTTTCTTTTTCATATCATCACATTTTGAGCCTTTTCTTTTATCACTAAAATAATTTAAAGCTATCATTTTCAACATTTAAAAAGATGATACTAGAGGTTTTTTATAAAATCTTTTAAAAGGTCATTGAGCATGAGTTTTTGTGGTTTTGATTTCATGTTTTTCTGTTCCTTTCTCATCTAGAAACAAACATAAAACTATCTGTGGCTAGGACATTTAATACAAATTTTAGGATATTCAGTAAATTTTTTCAAATAAAGAAAAGTTAAATTATATAGAGCTGGAAATATTAGAAATTTACATGTAATGAGGAGAGACATTTTCAGTTAGGTGTTTGCACAAATACAGAGTCAACCTTTTTCTTTCATAGTGTGTTTGTGTGTGGGGAGACACACTCACAGATATATAATATTTATCATAATGATCCTAGAAAAAAAAGATGTGAAAATGCCCCAAGTTGTAAAAAATAGTGTTTCATCAGCATTCTGCAGAAATCAACCCCCTGGCTTAATTCTATAATTTATTATGCCAGAATCAAGGATGATTTGAAGTATTTTAAAGCTACATATTGATATCTTAATAATTTGGCTTATTCATAGTTAAGGCACTTAGCATACACAATAATCCAATGAAGACAAGAAATTAATATTGACTATTTGCTGTAAATACTTTTTAACTTCCGAGTTGTTGTTTTTTTAAACAGAGACAATAGTTGCACACGTTTTGAGAGCAGATAAAAAAGCCTGGCCAGGCAATCAGGTCCAAAGCCCCTTCCCATAGAGGTTCTGCATCCCTCACCATGGCCCTGAGCAGTTTGGGCACAAGACCTTAGACCCTCAGATCCCCCTTCAACATCATATCATGGCTCATTGTCCCTGGAAGATTTGCACAGGAACAGCAGACTGGATTGCAGCTGGGTGCACCAGAATGGACACCTAATCTGAGTGGCTAAAAGGCATATGGAGAGATGCCTGAAGAACTCATGCAGGTGGTATAGCGCCTCTGACTGGGGGGACTGCTGTGGCACACAGGCTGCCCAGTGATCTTGAGAGTCACGCAGCTCCCTCCTGGAGACACCCTTGCACCACACACTTCAGGTGATTCCTTCCACGAGACCCCTCCCCTCTAGCAGGAGCTCTACCTATCTTTTTCTTCATTAAATCTTTGCCATTTTACCATGGAGACCAAGGACTCAGTCCCGGTGTGATCAAGTTTTTTGGGATCTATTTAAGTGTTTTTTTATAAAACGCAGTGCTTAAAAAAATGATTCCTAGTCTCTGTGGCTCCTACTAATGAGTTCTGTCTTATTGTTTTCACGTGCTATACATTATTTTCTTATGCAATCTGCAGGATTTTATAAGATGCAATAGTGCTTAGCTGTGTCACCCTATAATCAACATTTTCACAGCCCTCTGCCTCCAATGACATTAAAACTACTCTGCTTCATTAGTCTTCCCCTTTAATGTGAGCTAGCCTGTGGGTTTCATTATCATGCTTGCAGAAGACAAAAAATGCTCTTAGTCTCTTAAAACATTCACAACCCTTACAAGAGACATTTCCTGGGAAATAATATAGTCCAGGATGTTTTGAATAAACAAACATTTAAACACAGAGTTTGGGTATTTCATCGCTTGTCCAACTGTCCTATTCTTATAAACAACTAACTGGAAGATTTCCTACGTTCCTCCATGTTCTTATTACTCAAATTAGGGTTCTTCTTTTTTTTCTTTTAATTTTTATGGTAAAGTGATGTACAGAGGGATTACAGCTACATAGGTCAGATACTAAGTGCTTCTTTTTGAATAGTGTCACCTCTTCACTGGTTTTCTCCCAGTTTTTCCCTTCCTGAACCCTCTCCCCACCAGTTGTGTAGTTCATTTTCAACGCAGTGTCTAGTGACGATCACTGCTGAATTAATTGGCCCTGTGTCCCACCATTCTTTTAAAATTATCACTGCAGTTGGATAAATGACTAAGCTTTAAAAGAGCCTGAGGGGTAGAAGAAAGAGGAGATGAGGAGATGAGGAAGAGAAGCATGGAGGCTTTGCTGTGTCTTCTACTCCTGAACTGCATAGATGTAGACATTCCCAGAGTAGAAGCATAGCCCTGCAGCTAGCACTGACAACCAACTGAGGGCTAGGCACTCAGCAAGAGTGCAGCAAGTTCCTAGAGAATGAGGGGTGTTCATGGTCCTGCAGAAGATCTGGAAGGTGGAGTGATGAAAGCGTTACCTATAAGAGAAACAGGGTAGGATCCTGGCATCTAATCACTTGTAGGGAAAATTAGAAGCAAGTGATGGGTAGAGACTTAAATGCCTTCAGATAGCCAGCTCCTTGACCTCAGACTCCCTTCCTCCCTCCCACCCTACCTCCCTTCTCTCTCTCTCCCTCCCTTTCTCTCCCTCTCTCTCCTCCGTATTGGGATTTAGACTCAAGGTCTGATGCTTGCTAGGCAAGCACTCAACCATGTAAGTCATACACCCACACCTTTTTGTGGGTCTCACATTGTAATCCTCCTACATTAACCTCTTGAGTACTTGGGATTGCAGGAATTCACCGCCATATCCAGCCCTCACACTCATTCTTAAACTGTAGGAAAGAGATGATCGCTAAGCTTTTCAAATTTTATAACCTAATTCCATCAGCCAGCTTTGACCAACCACCCCTCTAATGCTTGGCACAGGATGGAAAATGAATTACAAGTCATGGTATCTGTTTTTGAGGAGCCTGAGGTGGGCAGAGGAGCCAGGGCCAGGGGTCAGGGAAGAAGACCAACACCCACCCAAACATTAGGAACCACATGAGACCATAGATAGGTAAGTGTCTGATTGTACATGACTGAGAGGGTAGTGTGGGAGTATCAAGAGGAACAGGACAGGTGCTTCAGCCAGTAGGTGAGGGTCAAGCTTTGGAGACCCCAAATATGACTTGTGGTTTAGTCTTTACTCTGTAACATACTAGGAACTGACCTTTCTGAGAAGAGGGAAAATGTGAGCCCTATATCTCTCTAGGTCTTTTCTCTAGAAAGAAGCTACTTGCTCAACACCACTGTCAGACTGAAAAAAGTGAGAAAGACAAGCGGATGGCTGAATGTCAGCACATTGTGGAGAGGAAAGCTGTTGAGGGTGTTTCTGAGCCCATTTCCTCTTACAGAATAGAGGTAGATAGAAGGAGTCATCAAAAAGAACCAGGAGGTTGTTGTTAATGGCACCTAAGGGATATCATTGTTAATTTCTTGGCTACCATTTTCATTCTTTTGCAATGGTGGCAATGGAGTTAGGAGGTTATCAATCTTTCAGGCTAGGATAGGGAGAAGTTTGCACACAAATGGCCTATGGCAGGGCCGGGTGGTAGGGCCACCCCTGCCCTTACTTTTCTTAATTCTGTGGGTGGTTATGGAAGTCTTATGTGATTTTTTTAAAATTATTGGACAATTGTGACCAGTAATTCCTTTTCAATTACCTGGATTTCTTTATTTTTTTGTTGTTAAGTTCGACACAAGCTACTCCATTTTGATTCTGAGGACTTTCACAATTACCATGCTTAAAAGCTCTCTATCAGCCAAGCATGGTAGCTCAAGCTTGTAATCCTAGCTACTTGGGTAGTGGAGATAGAAGGCTCACTGCTAGAAGACGGCCGAGGGAATAAAATTTCATAAGACTCCATCTTAATTAATGGCATAGTGATATCTGTCTGTCATCCCCAGCGAAGAGGGAAGTGCATATAGAAAGATCACAACTAGCTGAGAGTCAGTGGCTCACACCGTTCATGAGGCTAAGATCTGAGGCTCACAGTTCAAAGCCAGTCTGGGCAGAAAAGTCCCTATGAGACTCTTATCTCCAATTAACCACTCAAAACTGGAAGTGGTGCTGTGGCTCAAAGTGGTGGAGTGCTGGTTTTGAGCACCAAGAGGCTCAGGGACAGTGACCAGGACATGAGTTCAAGGCCCATAACAGAAAGAGAGAAAGAAAGAAAAAGAAAGAAAGGAAGAAAGAAAGAAAGAAGCAAGCAAGAAAGCAAGCAAGCAAACAATAAATAAATAAATAAATAAATAAATAAATAGATGATGGCCCAGACCCAATCTTGAAAAATTACCAATTTAAAATAACTGGAGATATGGCTCAGTTGGTAGAGTGCTAGCCTTGTACACATAAGGCCACCACCAAAGGGAATGTAGTGGAAAAGCGGTCTATCAGAGAAGGGAAAGCCAAGAAAGGCACAAAGGTTGTAGTGAAGGTAAAAGCATAAGCTCCAGCTCTTTTTCACAGGACATTTGTGCCTGGCCTCAGGCTGGAGATATGACTCCTCTGGCTAACTTGTGTCCCCCGCACAAGACAGACTCTCACGTGTGTTTCTGAGAGTCCCTAGGATCAGACAAAAAACAAACCCAACTCTGTTGCAAGGGCTGTAAACCTCTTCCTAGTTGGATTTGTGAAGTGATGGCATAGCTGGCCTGTTGAATCATGGCCCTGCCCCACTGAGGGAAAAAAAGCTGATTTCAGCCACTTGAGGGGAGCCAAATAGCAATGACCTGTCTGCAGCAGAGATGATAACTCAGTCCTTATAAGGAGTGGACAAACAAACAGCCCGCGCTCATGGCTCAGGAATGCGTGTCTCGCAGTGTGTTCTTCACGGCTTGTCTTGGGGCTCAACACCTGAGTACTCCATTTCCTGTGCATCTCAGGGCAGCAGGGTGGGGGACCCCTCCCTTCCCACTAAGGGGGAACACTGTTGTCAGCCAGAGGTGATCACAACCATAAAGATTCTGAATCAGCACTGTGATTAGATGGGATTGGACTGTTTAAAGAAAGGCTTCCCCCGCCCCCTCCCCCAGCAACTGAAACACCGGCTTAAGGCTGGGTTACTATTTAACCCTAGTTTAAAAAGGAAAGAAAAAGGTGAGATTGTAAAGTCAAAGTCCCTTTAGGAGTGAACAGAGTAAGACATCAATAATTTTAGCTATTGCTCACCTACAAGGTCTCCTCTAGGCCAGGCATTTATTATTATGGCTTGTTAATTCTTGTATTAACCAGTGAATTTTTTTTTACTCATTTACAAAAAGGCATTGAAGTTCAAAGAGAGGTTATGTCATTTGCTTGACTTCATACAGCTAGTAAGCAGAAAATAGAATTACAAACAGCCTAAGGCTCCCAGATGACTGGGTTGTACAATGTGAAGAATGAATCCATTCATTCCAACTTGCTTCACCAAGACACCCAGACCTTCGAGGACTGAGGAAATGTGTGTTTCCTTCAAATCATGTGTTGCTCAGGGGGAAAAAATGTGGAACCACTAAACATTGGTAGCTCACACCTGTAATCCCAACGACTCAGGAGGCTGAGGTCTGAGGATCATGGCCTGAAAACCAGACTGCAGAAAAGTCTGTGAGACACTTATTTGCAATGAACCAGCAAAAAGAAGTGGAGGCATGGCTCAAATGGAAGAGCCCCAGCCTTGAGTGAAAAAGTCAAGGAAGAAAAAGTCAAGCAAGAGCACAAGCTATGAGTTCAAGTCCCAGGACACACTCTCTCTCCCTCCCTCCCTCCCTCCCTCTCTCCCTCTGTCTCTCTGTCTCTGTCTCTCTGTCTGTCTGTCTCTCTCTCTCTCACACACACACACCATATTAAAAGAAGAAAGAAAACAAAAGAAAAATGTAGAATCAGAAAACCAAACTTTAGAGACTTCTCAGTGTTCTCTTTACTCAATACTTAAGAAGCTCAGCCAGCTGGGCTGTCCAAGGCCTTTTTGTGAAATGCTCCCTGACTGAGTCTCCTTCCCCGGCTAGCCAGCCAGCTGTCCTCTGGCTGCCCTCAAAAGCCACCAGGCTTGTAAGTCCTCTGGCTCCCACAGTTAGCCACGTCCCACCACCATATTCATTCTGACCCATGATGACCTTTATTGTTCATTTAGTATGTACTCTTTATATATGCAAGGGATGATCTTAAACTCATGGAGCTGAACAACCCTGTCCTTGAGAACTGACTTTCAGAAATGAGAGTTTTTACTTCATGGGCAAGAAAGGAATGGGAACCTACGCCAACAAATTCTAAGGAGTGTGGAGAGTTCGGGATTGCCCTTTGGCCTTAGGTCTTTCTGAAATAGCTAAGTCTGGGGTCACTTGAAGGTTGACTCTTAAAGGGGTCACTGTGAGGATCTCAAGGAGCGAGAGCAATTTGTCCCTGTGGGTTGCTCTGGCAGGCCCTGTGAAAGCATCGAGAGACCCCAGACATCATTGTCAAGAGTCCACCCTATCAAGCCACCACTAAAGGTTGAGCTCTTTGCTTCCTGAGTCCCTTTCCATGTAAACAAGAAGGGCTTGCAAGAAGGTCTTCTCTCACCATGTCATCCTAGAATCCCATCAGTCCGAAAGAACCATGCCACTCCCAGCTTGGCCCTAGGAAGACCGTTGCAGGATGGATAAGTATGACCTAGGAAAGAACCTACAGAGGGATGGAGAGGAGAAAGAGGAGGCTCAGGCAGGACACCCATAGAACCTTTTGATCCGTTAAAAGGTAGCAAGAGAACACGACAGAAAACAAATGCGTTACTGTGGCATGAGATTACCAAGAACAGATCTTGCCTTGCCGGGGAATGGGGAAGATTTCAACACACACGTGCATTCACACGCATGCACCTGTGTAGGCACGTGTGTGAGCTCACACGCGTGCACACACACACACACACACACACACACACACACACAACTCCATATATTCCTTCATTAAGGAGAGGCTAACATTTCTTTTAAGACGTACTTCCTAAAAAAGTTTGAAGACTTGTGGGG
>NW_012267255.1:12975823-12981578 GCF_000151885.1 Dipodomys ordii
AAGTGGAGTTGTAGTTCAAGTAGTAGAGCAAGAGCTTTGAGTGAAAAATACAAGAAAGAAAGTAGGGGAGAGAAACAGACCGAGACAGAGACACAAAGAGAGAAGAAAGAAAGAAAGAAAGAAAGAAAGAAAGAAAGAAAGAAAGAAAGAAAGAAAGAAAGAAAGAAAGAAAGAAAGAAAGAAAGAAAAGGAAGAAAGAAAAGGAAGAAAGGGAGGAAAGAAGGAAGAAATGGAAGGAAGGAAGGAAGGAAAGGAGGCAGGAAAATGACCAAGTCATGTAAAAACACAGCTTAGTGAGGAGCTCTTTATCTCTGTGTGCTTACTGTACCTTGTTGAGCCTTAACAGGTCTAGCAGCCATTTTCTTCACCAGAGAGGACTAGGAGAAGACACATGGAAAGAAAAATGGGTAAGCAGGTGAATGCCTTTGTTGATAGTTGGATACGTGGATGGATGGATACATGGATGGTAGATACATGGACACATGGACACGTGGATGGATTGCTTTGTAATCAAATAGACTTTGTGAAGAAGAACATTTTGGAATACACATTGTTCAAGTAACCTAGAGCTACATAGTCACTGGCCTCTTTTCTTCAGACCTTGACTATTTTTTTTCTGCCAGAGGCCATTTGAATATTTATAACTTTATTTGTGGGTCATACAAAAGTTATCAGTACACACAGAATGGGCTGAGGGCAGCTAACGAAAGCCAATGAGAAACACGTGTACAGCCCATGGTGTAGCAAATGATTCTGTGGCCATCTTTGGCCTTCTTCCTCTGTTCTGCCCAACCCTCCAGAGCAGCTAGAGCAGCTGTGTTCCCTCTATGAGTTATTTCCACCTGGGCTTGTTTTTTCAGATGTTTCACCCTAACTTTGGAATTCAAAATGAATTTGTCCAAGAAGCCTTCATCTGCAGTAAGAGTGGCTGTCATCTGATCCTGGATGGGTCCTGTGGTCTAAGCCTGACTCAACAAGATGGGCCTGTGGGGTGTGTTGTTTATGTCTGGAGGTCTGACAACCCTGGTGGGCAAAAACAAGGAAATTCACATCTCCCAACAAGCTGACTGAAGAACAAGGCTAGCACTGGACACAGTCTGGCCTGCGATCACTCAGCAAACTGATGGGGAAGGAGAGCCGGCAGGGTAGGGACCATGCATTGGGCCCTCTTCCTCCTTTGTTTCAGGCCCCTTCCCACCATCATACCAACACCCCTAAGACCATCAGACTTCTCTTCCTGTTCCTCTAGCTCTAGACGAAGAACTCATTGTTGATAATGTATTCGTAACTTATTGCTTTCCTATCCCATTAAATGGAAAGAGCTCTTCAGTAAAAAAGCAATGTCAAACTCAGAGGCAGCAATAAGTAGTTCCATGTTAGTGATGCTCACTGTTCCTGTCATTCATTTTATGACATTCCTTTTATATATTCTTTTATTAATATTATTGTTGAGTTACATATCAGAAAACAATTCAAGGCCACTTTATTTTTCCTACTCTCCTATCTTAGTGAGGCTCTTCCTGACCCTCAACCCTAGGACCTCCAGCCATATCTCAATACAAGACATGGAAATTACCAAAAATGGCCTGGCCCTGCCCCATTCAAGGTGACCAAGAAGTCTTGGCCATGAAGAGTGGACTGCAGCTTTGCCTCTGATAGGCCTCCATCTTGATCTGCAAGTGCTCTCAGCATGGAAAGGAGGAATTCTCTCAAGGTGTTGACATTTTGAGACTGGAACAAAAAGTGGACCAGACAAATTTTATTTCCCTTTCTTTGGTCTTATTCTAAGCTTCTCAGCAAATTCTTCATACCCAGTTTTAATCCTTTTTGTCTGATTATGAGCTAGAATAATGGATGAACTCTGTGAACTTTCCACATAGGAAGTTATACACACAAAAGTAGCATGGGGACAAGCTCTTCCCTTTCTGTGCCAAATCCTTGTGGTTAGTGAAATGAAGTTGGAAGTAGTTGTCATAGCCAGTCAGTGTGTTTCTTGAGAAAACAGATGAAGCCTTTATGGTCCATGAACTGTGAATGAGCCTGCCCATGGCAGGTGTACACCTGTCCCTGGCAGCCATTCATGCTAGGAAGCAATCTCCTTCCTTTTTCAGATGAGAAAATGATTACCCAGAGGGAAAGTGTATCCCTGGTATCTTGGAAAATGGTGTTTAGTCTTCCAGATGGCAGTGCAGTGTAATCCTAGCTACTCAGGAGGCTGATACATGAGGATCACTGTTCAAAGCCAGCCTGAGCAGAAAAGTCCCTGTGAGACTCTTATCTCCCATTAACCTCTCAAAAAGGAAGTGGAGCTATGGATCAAAGTGGTAGAGCAATAGCCTTGTTTAAAAGATCTCAGGGACAGTGCTCAGGTCCTAACTTTAAGCCTCACTACTAACCCCCTTCACACAAAAAAAATGTCCATGTCATATAAAGTTATGAAGTTACAGAAAAGTAAGTGAAGTCTAGCTGGGCGTCGGTGGTTCACACTTGTAATCCTACCTACTCAGGAGGCTGAGATCTAAGGATCACAGTTCAAAGTCAGCCTGTATAGAAAAGTCTGTGAGACTCTTACCTGTAATTAACCACCTGAAAACCAGAAATGGTGCTGTAGCTCAAGTGGTAGAGTGCTAGCCTTGAGCTGAAGAGCTCAGGGACAGTGCCCAGGCCCAAAGTTCAAGACCCACAACTGACAATTAATTAATTAACTAATTAATTAATGTAAAAAATATACTACCCCTGAACTATTCTAGGCACACTCCTGGAAAAGATGTTGAATGACCTCTGAAAGCTTTCTCTCCTCACCACCCCCTCTTCTAAAGCAACTTCTCCAAACTGCTGAAAAGATTAGTGCAATATTCCTAAAAAAAAAATCTAACAGAGAGCCTAGTAGGAATTGTTCAACCAATGCGTCCATTGTTCTTTCCATCAGTATAAAAATGAATACACGCTACCTTTCTTCTGCAGCCTTGTGGTAAACAGGTGCTGATAAAAATCAACATTGGCTCAAATCTCAGCCCCAGACTTGAACTGAATCTGAACTTTGCTGAAGAACAAAGAATGTCCAGCAAACATTTTTCCTCTAGCGTGTCTAATCTTCATGCATCCTCTCACTTCCTGAGTTATCGGGCCTAGATCTCCAGAACCATCATCAGGATATTTATCTCCCGAACAGCTTCGTTGATCCAAAGGATTTCCTAAGAAATGTACTATCTCCTATTTTCCTGACCTCATCACAGAGCCAATGACTTTGGAAGTAAGAGAAAATTCCTTTGTCCCAAATGAATGTCAGCTTCCCTCAATGTCGTGTTTGTATGTATGTCCCTCCCTTCCTCAAAACTGGCAGTCATTCCAGAACCTTCTGTAGAGTTGAGGATAGACAGCACTGGGCTTTGGATGACAAGCCTCTCCTGCTCCAGAGCTCTGTTGTGGCCAGCTGGATGTCTCAATGCTCCAGAAACTCCAGGCTTATTTTCTTCCCCATCCTAAACCCAGCATTCCCTCTGTAAGAACACTCCCTTCCCACATCCTCCACCCATAACTCTTTCTCAAAGTTGTACCCTCTTTTCAAGGTGCACCTTAAAGCCTGTTCTACCTCTTAGACCAGCTGTGATCTTGACTACCCTTATGTTGTACTTTATTCTATATTAATTTGAATTATGAGCTTTGTTTTTAATTCACTTAAAGAACACCTATGATGAAGTCTGCTATGTAGTTATGCCAGGTTCTGGAGGTAGAGATGCATGAGATCAAATTAATCCAGCCAACGTAGGGATCTTAACATCCCAAATAATATAGATAAGATATATCCATTTCCAGTGTTTTAAATACTATTTGCTTGCATTAGGTCATATGTCAGGTAATTCTGTCATTAGCCAGCCCACGGCTTCAGTGTCTTCAACTATAAAATAAAAGCTTCGATCACCATGGTTTCTGAGGATCTGTCCCACTCAGCCTAGAGACTCTGGAATTGCTCCGGAAACTCTCCAATTACCTTCTTGGCTCTTTAGGCTCACTTTGGTTCTAGTGTTATTTCCCAGTAATAAGGGTCCCTCTGAGCTTCAGAGACTTGTGGGCAGAGGTTTGGAACTAGTGCACAATGGCACATCCAGGTTTGCTGAACATGATCCAATATGGTGGCCATGTTGGTTACAAAGCCAAACCACAGTCATTTAATTAAACTTTGGTCTCCAGATCACTAAATTGAGATGGGTAGAATAGAGCCCACAAAGCCCCTTTAACTTTAGGGTGCAGTGATTCAGTCATTCTCTCTCTGGCTCCCCTCCAGAGCACATTGTGTTCTGCAAGGATGTGATTGCCAAACCACCTGGCAGAGGGAAACAGATACTCCGCCCCTCCCACCTTCACCCTGGGGATACAGATGTGTTTTGAAAAGAGGTGTGGCAGCATTCAGAAGGCGTGAATTGTACAGTTGTTGGGCCAATTTCTCAGCATACGTTTGCCATGGGAATTAGTTGGAGAAATTTAATCTAGTCTAGAGAAGAGCAAGTGGCCAACACTACTTGATGGGATAACTCATCCTTCTTACTTCATGGGTCAGCTTCTGCTTTCTCTAGTTGTGGGCTTCAGGGTCAATGAATGAACTACTGTCTGGAGTATCACGTTGTCTTCTCCAGACTTAACTTACTGGTTGGCCACATCTCCATTACTTAATGAACTTGAAGGAAAATAAATGGGTTGGTCATATAACTTAGGATAACCAAGTATCTTATATGATCTCTGTCTTGGTTTGTTCTTGCTGCTACAACAGAATACCTTAAACTGGGAATTTATAAATAATAGAACCTGAGTTCTCACAGTTCTGGAGGCTGGGGATCAGCTTGACGTCAAAGCTTGCTCTCTATTTCCAAGATGGTGCTTTGTTACCATGCAATCATACAACAGAAGATCAAAGAGGGCTGGGTGACCTCTCTGCCTCTCAAGCCCTTTACAAGGCCCACATCCTGTCCATGAAGCATCACTTCCCAAGGGGTTTACTTCTTCACGACACTGAAACTGATTAGAGGGACCTACATTTTTCTGGGAGACAGGGACAAAGGTGAGCATTGTGAGATCACTGTTACATACTGTTAAATCACTGTTAGTCATAAGCATTTATCATAAGTACTTCTTTTAATATTGATTTGTCTCTTAAATAAGTAAGATTTGGGGGGCTGTGACTATTAGACCCTTCTCCTGGACCCAAGCTGCCTTGAATACAAGATTACCAGACAAACAGCCAGCTGGCCTGCCCTCAGGCCAGCACCAGCCACTTTGAACACTCCACGATACCTCAAGGAAGCTATGTGACAACCACAGCTGCTGGATGTCAAAGCAGAACTTCACTCTGGATCCTGAAGGCCCTGGCCCAGCCAATCGTGCCCTGGATGTTTTGCTATCATGCGTGTCAGTGCAATCTCAATAATCCTGTTGCCATTGCTAAGGGAAGTGTTCCTCCAGGACAGAGGGAAACTACAAGACCTCCCACTTCTCTTGTAGCTTTGGCCTTTGGAAATGCTATAGCAAAGAGAAAAGGGAGAGGGGAAGCCGGGCACTGGTGGCTCACGCCTGTAATCCTAGCTGCTCAGGAGGCTGAGATCTGAGGATTAGGGTTCAAAGCCAGCCTGGGCCAGAAAGTCTGTGAGACTCTTATCTCCAATAAAACCACTAGAAAACTGGAAGTGGTGCTGTGGCTCAAGCGGTAGAGTGCTGGCCTTGAGCTGAAGAGCACAGGGACAATGCCCAAGCCCAGAGTTCA
>NW_012267255.1:12981628-12985778 GCF_000151885.1 Dipodomys ordii
CACACACACACACCATATTAAAAGAAGAAAGAAAACAAAAGAAAAATGTAGAATCAGAAAACCAAACTTTAGAGACTTCTCAGTGTTCTCTTTACTCAATACTTAAGAAGCTCAGCCAGCTGGGCTGTCCAAGGCCTTTTTGTGAAATGCTCCCTGACTGAGTCTCCTTCCCCGGCTAGCCAGCCAGCTGTCCTCTGGCTGCCCTCAAAAGCCACCAGGCTTGTAAGTCCTCTGGCTCCCACAGTTAGCCACGTCCCACCACCATATTCATTCTGACCCACGATGACCTTTATTGTTCATTTAGTATGTACTCTTTATATATGCAAGGGATGATCTTAAACTCATGGAGCTGAACAACCCTGTCCTTGAGAACTGACTTTCAGAAATGAGAGTTTTTACTTCATGGGCAAGAAAGGAATGGGAACCTACGCCAACAAATTCTAAGGAGTGTGGAGAGTTCGGGATTGCCCTTTGGCCTTAGGTCTTTCTGAAATAGCTAAGTCTGGGGTCACTTGAAGGTTGACTCTTAAAGGGGTCACTGTGAGGATCTCAAGGAGCGAGAGCAATTTGTCCCTGTGGGTTGCTCTGGCAGGCCCTGTGAAAGCATCGAGAGACCCCAGACATCATTGTCAAGAGTCCACCCTATCAAGCCACCACTAAAGGTTGAGCTCTTTGCTTCCTGAGTCCCTTTCCATGTAAACAAGAAGGGCTTGCAAGAAGGTCTTCTCTCACCATGTCATCCTAGAATCCCATCAGTCCGAAAGAACCATGCCACTCCCGGCTTGGCCCTAGGAAGACCGTTGCAGGATGGATAAGTATGACCTAGGAAAGAACCTACAGAGGGATGGAGAGGAGAAAGAGGAGGCTCAGGCAGGACACCCATAGAACCTTTTGATCCGTTAAAAGGTAGCAAGAGAACACGACAGAAAACAAATGCGTTACTGTGGCATGAGATTACCAAGAACAGATCTTGCCTTGCCGGGGAATGGGGAAGATTTCAACACACACGTGCATTCACACGCATGCACCTGTGTAGGCACGTGTGTGAGCTCACACGCGTGCACACACACACACACACACACACACACACACACACAACTCCATATATTCCTTCATTAAGGAGAGGCTAACATTTCTTTTAAGACGTACTTCCTAAAAAAGTTTGAAGACTTGTGGGGAGTTTTGAATTTGTGGGAATCTATGTCCAAAACCTTTTCTTGAACTGTGACTACATTTGTAAGGTCAGTTGTTTAGAGGTCACCGAGTTAAGCATTAGCAACCTTGCTGCCAGGCTTGCTTGGCCCTTTTTCCTAGCATTTCCTATGTTACCACACAGCTACAGTGCTTTTCCGCTAGTTTATTCTCACCAAAAGAGTTCCTGGCAAGTGTTCGTATGCAGTTTACTGGATCTGAGGGTGCTGCTTCCATGTGTTGAAAGAATGAGAGAAAAAGAGATGATATTAGATATGAAAAAAAACTAAAAGTGGAATTTTTAAGCCAAAGAATCCCATGTTGCTGGTTCTACTTCCCAGCTGCCATGAATTAATAATGAATTAGCAAATGACCAAACTGGTGTATGCCAAGCACTGCACAGGCCTATTGCCAGACACAGAAATAACACCCGGCTGTCTCTGGGGGCCTAGCGCTGAGGCCAACAAGCCAAGGCTCTGCCCAGGATGATGCTCTCATCCCAGAGGGGGTCGAGAGAATATTTTCAAGCACATCCTCTTGATACTGTGACTTGTATCCTGGCAGGGAAGCCAGGAAAGTTATCCTGAACAATTCTGCTTGTATTCCTTAGAGGTTTTGGCCAACTGGCCAAACTCATTGCAATCTCTTATCTTTAACATAGCAGCAACTCGGCGCCCTATAACCGAGGACAGACTGTACTGGGGGCTGAGCCATGTGAGTTCAGATACAGCCATCACCTCTGTGAAGAGAGGAGAAAGTACAACATGGAGTAAGGACCACCTGTGGAGGTGAGTTCAGCCATCAGAGCATCCCCCACTTAGCCAATCAGCTCCTAAGAAAAGATTTCAATGACTCGAATATCAAAATGTTATCAGGCTGGTAATGAAACTAACAGATGTTTATCTAGAGGTCACAGTGTATTGTTTCCATTAGTTACTACATACAGTGATATTGATTTTTTAAATGGATAAATACATTTATAGTTCCAATTACACATTTAAAAATCACAATGTTATAAAATAGAAATATAGCCGGATGCTGGTGGCTCATACCTATGATCCTAGCTACTCAGGCCCTGAGTTCAAGTCCCAGGACCAGCAAAAAAAAGAAAGAAAGAAAGAAATCGTTTACTCATAACACAACTTTCAAACTCTTCCCAGGCACACACATTCTTACTCCTCACTGGAGCCATTCTGCAAGTCATAGCAGCGTCTCAGTATCCATCTAGGTAGCTTCAAACTGTAGTTTCATTGGAAATTTTACCTGAAGCCACATAATCCTTTCCCTATTTGTGACTTCATAAAGTATCTACTTATCTTTAGAGTATTTATCTTATAGTACAATATACAGTAACAGTGAGTGTAACATAATGAGAGTGTGGTTTATTGTGACTTAACAATCAAGGGATCAGATCTCTAGGAATAGTTGCCAACCATGTATCTGACTTCTTTGTTTCTTTGTCTCCTATGTAGCCATGAATGTCTCATACATTGCTATAACCTTAGATGGTTAAAAACTAGTATGTGGTACAAGACACTATGTTGAAAACGAACTTTACAATTTCGGGGCAGGGGTGGGGCAGGGAGAAGTTGGGGAGATGGGGAGGGAAGGGATGGAAAAACAAAGGGGAAAAACAGGGGAAAAACAAAGGAGGGGTTAACGATGCTCAATAGGAAAATGTACTCATTACCCTCTCATGTACCTGTAACCCCTCTTACAGTATTTTTTACAATAAAAATATATATGGAAAAAAAGACTAGTATATGTTCATTAAGAGAAAGTTGTACAGAATAAAATCATTGGAAGAATGTCTTCTCTTCTGTAGAGATCTTTTAAATATAAGACGGCTCGGAATAAATTGTGCTTTTATGACAAATGTAATGAAGGTTAGAGGGCATGAAATGTTCTAAATGAGAAGTGTTTTGAAGTATGAGAGGGTGTAGATTAGCTATAGAATCAGCCACTATTAATGCTCCATGAAGGACCATGGTAAGCATATGGGGTTAGAAGGTAAGCCCCTTGATGCATGGCTTAGTTGGAAACTTGGTCATTAGAGATAATTAAACTTCTCTGGATTAGAGTTCAAGCCATGTGGTCCAGAGACCAAGCAGCTGCTGACAGCCAAGAGGTCGGCTGAGATTGGGGGATCCCTGTTCTGATCTCACTACCCCCTCTCTGCCTCCTTACCCATGCTGCAGGCCTGTACTGGGAGGGGGATACTGGAGGTGGAGCTTTCCAGTGGCCATCAAGCTTCATACATGGATCACCGTGATGTCAAACAAGGAGCTGAGTCAGAACCTGCAGGAATTCAGTGGTGGCAGAGACTCAGAGCCAAGGCCCACCACAAACAAGCCTCCTCAGAGCTGGCAGACATCCTGCAGTGAATGGATTCATCCATGGTGGGTGGGATTCCATTCATGGCCAGCATGGGGCAGATCGGAGAAGTCAGGTCAGTTTGTCGCAGGGCCTGGCATTTGCTATATGTGTGTGCCTGGCTAGCCCTCCACTGTGAAAACAGTGGAAATAACCAGCATCTACTCATCCCCCCGTCTGTCTCTCCAAGCCCCACCTTTCAGGACCAAAAGGAGGACTTTTTGTGCAGTTCCTCTTCCCTTTATTCCAACTTTTGGTCTTCTTAAGGCTTTGTGTCACCATCTGAGGTTCCGGCACCTGCCCCAGGTGTCACCCCTCACTGCTGTCTGCAAGACATGTCCCGACACTGGTCTTTTGACTTTTAAATACAGAAGAAAGATCCCTGGAGACATTCAATTGCAGGTCACCCATGGTGGTCCCAGGACCCTTAATCTGCTAACCCACACACTGACCTCTACCCTTTCAGTTCAGCTCCCTGGTTGGAGGGAGGTTTTTTCTGTTAACTTCACTGCCCACCTGAACCTGACTCCCTCACATCAGGAACCGAGAGGCCAGCAGAAGCCTGTAGACTTCTTAAGAGCGTTCA